>NC_057766.1:12183083-12483083 GCF_010389155.1 Erigeron canadensis
GTATCACAAGGGTGTTGCCAATATCATCTATCACCAGAACTACTGATCCTTCTAGTGGTCTCTCCTCTTCTTTTTCAACCGAGGTCTAAGGCCTTTTTGATAAGGTGGCGGACCTGGAGAGATCACTTTAGGCATCTTCTCAAGTTATTTCTGACTTCAAATCTGTTATTTCCAATAATCTTAAGTCAGAAATGAATGTTTTTGCTGGTAATGAGAAGATTGTCTTTGAGAAGCTGGATGAACTTGTCATGGCTACAAATAAAAATTTTGAATCAATACAAGCTGCAGTCCAGGGTATCAAGGAGGATGTGGTAAGAAGTGTCCAAACTGCCATTCAAACTGAAGTTGCTCAACCTCTGGCAAGTCTGGCTGGTGATGTTCAGAATCTAACCACCAGGATAAGCTCTCTGGAGAGCAGGCCAACTCTGGAGAAAAACTCAGTCGTCAGCACCCTCAGTGATGAAGTTGTTAGGAAATTCAGGGGAAACATGTTGAAAGAAATCACTGAGGAGGTGTCTGAAACTCTTCTTAGGAATCTCAGAGATGGGTTGTTGCCTGAAGTTATGAAGATGATTGACGCCCAGTTGCCTCGCCACTTTCCTCAGGATCTTGAGATAATCAAAAAGGAAGTGATGCAGTTGAGGAAAACTGTAAATAACATAGCTCCAGTGTCTGGTCGTACATTTGACTCTTCTGACAGACATACACTGGACCAGGTGTGGAATCATCTTCAGACTGGAGATGCTTCCAAGGGGGAAGGTTCTGGCTCTGGAACTGAGAAGGTTGATCTTAAGAAAAAGATAGAGGTTTGGAAGAAGGTGATTGGTGAAGATGTCACTGGTACTGAAGCTAGTGGACATGTTGAGGAAGAGGCTGCTGGTACTGATGCCAGTGAGCCAATTTTTGAAGAGTTCTCAGATATCACTACTACAATGAAAAGTCTCAAAAGCAAGAAAGTGGTATCTGGGGAACCAACAAATGAGGCAGATGAGTATGTATCTGCTGATGAGGCCAAAGCAAAGAGACTGGAGCAAGAGTGCATCTTAATCGAAATCTTCAAGAAAAATTTAAAAGATGACTTGATTGCTCACCAGTTGGATATGGCCAGGCATGGGACTCTACATTCTTACAACGCTGGTAGGTTGGGCGTACAAATTGAAGTATACAAGAAGATGAAGGATGAACCCAGGCTGAAGAAATGTCTGGATGCCTTAGATGATGTCTATATTCGATCCATGTATGCTCAGGATGAACAAGTTTATGATTCTGAAATCTATGGGGTAAGCATACTGGATCTTATTGCTCAGAGAAGAGAGGAACTGAAAAATCTCCAGCAACAAGTAAGGAGAAATGCAACTGCTCTGGAGCATGAATATAGGAAGAAAATCAAGGGTTTGCCCAAGGCACCAGTCAAGAAATCCAAAGCTGCCAGAGATGCAGATCTCAGTACCTTCATTCCCTTGAACACAACTGAAAGAATTAATAAGGAAAAATTTCAACAAATGGCTGAGCAGAGAAAAGTGTCAAGGGAAGTGGATGAAATGGTGAAAAGGGCTCAGACAAAGGACAAATATGAGCATTTGTCACAATTTAGAGCTGATGTCCGACCAATAATGGGTGCTGAGATCCATCTGGCAGAAAATCATGATAATTTCTCTAAGTTCCATGTCAAACTCTTCAGAGAAGGGAACTTTACTGAGGAAAGAAAGGACACCTCAATCAGGGTTTTTGGATGGTCAGAATTAAGGGAGATTGGGCTTTCATTCAGGGGTAAAGATGTCTCCCAGGATGTGAAATATTTTATGAAGAGGATTGGCAAGGAATGGATAAGGAAGGAGTTGATGGAGATGGAGCTGGGATTAAGGACTTCGCTTACATCGTCTTCATCTCCAGGTGTAAAGAGGAAGGCCACTGAAGAGCCATCTGGGCATGCTGGAAAGAAAAAGGCCTGACTCTAATATTGTACTTGTATTTATTTTTATGTTGATAAAATTGTAACTTTCCTCCAGTTGATGTCTGTAAATATAAGTTGCAATTCCTATTTTTTTTACAAGTACTTATCCGGATTAAGTCTAGAAATTAAAATGTACAAACTGGGAACACTGATGATCTATAAAGTGGCTCTCCAGATATTTAAATTAGACTTAGTCAAATTTCTTAAGGATTTTTCAAGCACAAACTTGTATAAATATAAGCTTGAAAATCCTTGCATAATTTCTAAACAACTAGGGGGAATTTGTTAGGTCCAGATTTACTGGACTCTCTCCAGGCATATTACTGGAGCCCTCTGAATATTTGTCCAGAAATTATGTGAAGACCAGTGAACCATTTACTTGTACAGAAATCTGGATTCCACCAGATTGGTTTACTGGCCTTCACTACAGTCAAGATCTTTCCACTGAAGAACATTCTAACTGAAGTCGAAGACTGAAGTCTGAAGAAAGAAGTCTGACAAATAGCGGAGCTCACTGGAAGACTTACCAGGTCTCCTGACTGGAGTTCTTGTCAGTGTTCTAGACCTTACAAGTCTGAACACTGATTACGAGGAATTGACTTTATGCCTTTACATGCTTTTAACCGGACAATCCATTAGTCCTTTGTTAAAAGCCTTACACGCATGTAAAGGTGGTTGGTTAATTAGAAGACAAGTCACTGTCATGTGACTTTATTCTTGTACTTTAATCAATGCTTTTAAGGAATTAATGTAATTTCCTTAAATGCATGTAACCATATTTGTACGACAAAAAGAATATTATATTTATTCTTTTTGCCTATAAATACCAAGTCACTTCCTCATCCAAATTATACACATAGATATACTTTTGCAATTTGGTGCCTTTGCTCAAATACTCTCGATCCAAACAGTTATACTTCACAACTTTAAGTATTTCGATCAAAGAGTTTATTTAGCAAAGATTAGATCACTTGTAATTCATAGGTTGTTTAGATACTTACTTTGTAATATCTTGTTCCGCAACAACCTTGTATTTTATTTAACATCAATAAATAAAATACACTTGAAAATTACATTGTGTCTCACCATTTACTTATTTGCTTATTTTTATATTGCTTAAGTACGTATTACATTATATATATTCTTGTATTAGTATTAATTGTAATACTAGTCCTATCTAGTGCTTACTTGATCTTTAATACTAGTCATCTCTAGTGATTACTTGACTTGTTATTCTACACTTGTGGGTTAAACCATTGAGTGAGGGACTTTACAGTTTTCTAGATTGACCATTCTCTATTTCAGGGATTGGTATACCATACTCCTTCATTTCATTTATGGTATCAAGCGTCTGTATTGCTTCTTCCATATTTGTTATTGGTTTAAAAGGAGCATAATGTCTATCCTTATATGGAATTTGTTCAGCTAACCATTCTTCTTTATTTTCCACACACCAAACTTTATCAATTCTTGATTTAGGTTCAATCCTATTTATAGATACTTCTTTATCATAGAAAACTGTATCACAGTCTTTCAAAGTATAGTATACTACTTCATCTGGATTAAAAACTAATTCAGTTTGTTGGTGATCTTGTAGAAGTAAATCGGAATCTTTAGACACATTACTTTCCTTTTTACGAATAACATTTTCAGCAGTTAAACTAGTTGAATTTTCTTTTAGTTTCAATATTTCTTGTTTTAAATCTGACACCATTCTACACACGTCAATTATAGAAGATAAAGAACAGGATACCTTCTGATCTGCAGCCTTGCAATCTGCCATGTATGCAACAAAGTCTTCAGTTGTCATACCTTCAGGTATCTCAAAGTTCTTCATCTGTTCTTCAACACTTTTCATTGAAATGTCATCAACAGGATTTGATGACTCTTCCTTTTCTTCAAATGCTTTTACTGCAGTCATTTGTTCACTCTCAGATCTTACTGTCTCAGCAACATTACACATATTCTTCTGTACTATCTCAGATGCACTTTCTTCACTTGAGTACACAGCATAATCAATCGTTGCAGCTACCTCATCATATAATTCTACCATATAGGCATGATTCGAGGTATCATCAGATTGTGTATCCCATTGATAAGTACCATCTGGATTTTGAACAACAATAGCCTTTGACTCCGAAAATGGTGACGAAACTGGCTGCTGTGGAGTAACAGGATATGTAATCATCGCTTTCGTCTTATGATTATTCGGTGTAATACCGCCTTGATTGTAATTTTGACGACTAGCAACAGTATTATCAATCCTCTTAGGTCGTTGACACTCTCTTGCAAAATGACCAAATCCATCGCAATTATAACATTTCACCTTGGATTTGTCAAAGCCTTTAGTGCCATTACCTATAGGTCTCCCAGTTCTCTGAGTGAATCTTCTGACCTTAATAGTAAGCATAGCAAGCTGCCATTGTAGATCCATTTCTTCCAAATCATCAGGATCTATTTGATTGTAATCCTCATCAATTACTGCAGGATCAGTAACCTTTCCCCCAATAAATGCTTCATGAGCATTACAAAAGGCTGAGTAGATACTCATTCTTCCTTCTGCAGAACTCATACTCATTGGCATAGAGTGGAAAGATTGTGCATTGCTCTTAACATTTGAATTTGTATTGTCATAAGCAACATATCCGGCAATACCATCAGCATCTACTATTGGTGTAGCTTCTGCACCACTTAGAAATGCATTATTTCCTGAGCTGGAACTTCCTAAATGAACAGACTTAGCATGATATAAGGATGGATCTTGTGTAAAATCCGAGTGAGTGTCTTTTATCCTTCTCTTCATGTCTCTGTTCTTCAGCTTGGAGACTACCTTCTCAAAATCCCATGTACTGTATTCCTGATCATCTTGAAGTTGATGAACATAATCAGTCTAAGTTTTAGGCAGTGAATCCAGAAACTTATCAACCAGTTGTTGTGTCTGCAGCCAGTTGTCTGAATCCAGAATATGATGAACATATTCTGCTGAAGCAGAATATGTGTCTGCAGCCAGTTGTTGTGCTCAGATACTCTGGATGAAGCACCAGTTGCTTGATTATGGTATTAAGTATTCAAAGACTCCTATCTTTTGTGACAATACCAGTGCCATTGCTATCTCAAACAATCCAGTCATGCACTCCAAGACGAAACACATTGATATCAGGTATCATTTTATTCGCGATCATGTAATGAAGAATGATGTTGAAATCCACTTTATTCCCACTGATAAACAACTTGCTGACATTTTTACAAAACCTTTGGATGAGAAAACTTTTAAAAATCTTGTCAGTGAGTTGGGAATGTTGAACCCTTAATCTGGAACCTTGTTATGAACGCCTTTGTGACACTGGCAGGGTTCTTTGATTCCAGATTTATAAATCTATGCCAGTAAAGCTATCGAACGCCTTTGTGATACTATCTTTGCACTGATAGATTTATGGATCACCATTCCAGGGGGAAAGACTCAGACCACATTTTTTTTATATAAATATCTAAGTTTTAAAGGGAATTTATTTTCTCACTAGACAAAGTTGATGTGCATGTTTGAAGTAACATTTGTTGCTTTGTAAATGTGTCCCTCTCATTTGTTTCTATTAGTTGATGTGCTTGTTTGAGGATTACCAGAATGGTCAATCTAGGTAATTACTGGAGTGTCCCTCCAGTGTACCATTAATGCATGTTCTACTGGCCTAATCCACCAGTGAAACTGGAGTGTCCAGTCAACCTCCAGATGCATTAAAATGAGTCTGTGTATGTCAAATCATTTTTTTTATATTTTAAGGATAGTGCATGCCAACCTTACAAATTTTTCATCTGGACAGTTACTGTTCAGCTTACGTAGCATGACACTTTCAATTTAAATGATGATTTTTGTTACCTTGGGAAGACAAAAAGTGTTAGTGGGTATTTTTGTGGGCTGTCAACTGTCATACATTTATGTGTGATGGGAAACATTAAATGCGGATGTCAAAACTGATCAAAACTGTTTTGAACTTTTTCAAACTTACCGTTTTGAATTCCATTTTTCTCTTTCCTATATAAATACTCGCATTTACCTTCACTTTCAGTTTCATCTCGAAAAATCATTTACTCCCAAATCTTCAAATTCATTCATTTATTTCTTTCTTCATTTAATCTCCAATCATCATCATCTCTCTTATTAAATTTCAGCTTTCACTTTCATTTTCATAATATCTATAATGGCTCCTAAACCATCTCCTAAAAATCTCCTTGCTGCAAACTACAACCCTGTTGATAATGTCAAGAAGGCATCACATATATCTCTTTCTGCTGATGCCATCCGAATAAATATGAATAACGGATGGCAAAACTCTCAACAAATCATACCGCCACTTCTATTATTGGAAGGTTGAACACCTTCTTCTTAAGTAGCCCACTCTATGGTGCCCTAACTCTTAATCCGGGCAAAATGTACCATGAATATCTATGTGAATTCTGGTATACTGCTGTGTACGTGGAGAGTGATGAATCCATCCACTACACCCTAAAGCAAGGCTCCAAACATTTCACCATTACTGTTGATTCCCTCAGGGATGCTCTGAGGATGAATTATTTTGATGAAAATGAGATGCCCATAGAGATTCCATCTGGAATCAATACCAGAGAGGTGTGCAGGCTGATGGGGCACACAGAGATTGTGGACGAGAATGGTCAGCTGCTCAGGAAGGGCACTGTATATATGAGCAGGCTGACAGACTCTTGGAGGTATTTCTTCACTCATTTGGTTGAGTGTTTTGGTGGCAGTTCTAGAGGTCTGGATCAGATTAACCAGACACAGCTCCAGATTGCTTACTGCCTATGGCATGGATACCGGGTGGATTTTGCTCAAATCTTTTTCAATGATCTGGTGGACAGACTGAGGGTCAAGAGCAGGAAGGCCTTCATTCCATATATTCGCTTTCTGTCCATCATCTTCAGAAGGGCCCTGAAGAATGAGTACAATGTAAATACAACTCATTTTTCGATGTGTGAATACTTGAGGGACCTCAACCAGTTGACCTCATTTCCTACTGAGGTCGACATCCCATCGGTGATGCTTTATCAGTTCAGGATACAAGAAGATGCACTTGCATCATCACCGGATGAAGAGGTTGCTGGTGAGCCTCATGATGAGGAGGAAATTGTTGGTGAAATTGATGCTGAAAGGGTACAACCTATTTCCCAGATCGCCCCAGATGTTCAGCATACTGGTGTGAATATTGTTGAAATTCCACCTAACCCCACCAGGCCAAGAAATAAAACTAGACGTCTGAGGAGAGACGGAGTTCCTGTGTCAGCCATTCCAGAATCTACTCATCAAGATTCTGGAGAAATGGGTCAGGAGACTGCCCAGTAACCACTTCCCCAGTTCAAGTAGAAGGAAGTGCTGAACAAGAAAAAGGATCTGGATCACCTCTTGTCATTCAAGTGGCTACTGCTGAAAGTGGGGATATCATGGCCGCTGATGGGTCCCTAATTGTTGAAGCAGTTGAAGGGGAACAAGTTAGGCAGGCTAAAGAAGAGAATCTGGAGCAGGTGGCTCAGATTGATCTGATGTTGGGGTGGAGAATGTTCAAGTAGAGGACCAGACAGGTGGAACCGGTCCAGATTGGGATATGGTTGATTCTCCACTGTCTGAGGACAACGATTTTGATGTTAACATAAGTTTTCTGGGAGAAGAAGAAATCGATCGCACCATCCACTCTGTCTCCCAGTCAATTCTATCTGATATGCCTCCTCCACCCCCAGTAAATACACCAACACCCCTTCCGGATAAACAACCACAACAATTCTTGAATCACCTTCACCTTCTGCTCCAGAAATTCCACATTCTGAACCACTGGCAGTCACCCATCAAACTGAAGGTATCACAAGGGTGTTGCCAATATCATCTATCACCAGAACTACTGATCCTTCTAGTGGTCTCTCCTCTTCTTTTTCAACCGAGGTCTAAGGCCTTTTTGATAAGGTGGCGGACCTGGAGAGATCACTTTAGGCATCTTCTCAAGTTATTTCTGACTTCAAATCTGTTATTTCCAATAATCTTAAGTCAGAAATGAATGTTTTTGCTGGTAATGAGAAGATTGTCTTTGAGAAGCTGGATGAACTTGTCATGGCTACAAATAAAAATTTTGAATCAATACAAGCTGCAGTCCAGGGTATCAAGGAGGATGTGGTAAGAAGTGTCCAAACTGCCATTCAAACTGAAGTTGCTCAACCTCTGGCAAGTCTGGCTGGTGATGTTCAGAATCTAACCACCAGGATAAGCTCTCTGGAGAGCAGGCCAACTCTGGAGAAAAACTCAGTCGTCAGCACCCTCAGTGATGAAGTTGTTAGGAAATTCAGGGGAAACATGTTGAAAGAAATCACTGAGGAGGTGTCTGAAACTCTTCTTAGGAATCTCAGAGATGGTTGTTGCCTGAAGTTATGAAGATGATTGACGCCCAGTTGCCTCGCCACTTTCCTCAGGATCTTGAGATAATCAAAAAGGAAGTGATGCAGTTGAGGAAAACTGTAAATAACATAGCTCCAGTGTCTGGTCGTACATTTGACTCTTCTGACAGACATACACTGGACCAGGTGTGGAATCATCTTCAGACTGGAGATGCTTCCAAGGGGGAAGGTTCTGGCTCTGGAACTGAGAAGGTTGATCTTAAGAAAAAGATAGAGGTTTGGAAGAAGGTGATTGGTGAAGATGTCACTGGTACTGAAGCTAGTGGACATGTTGAGGAAGAGGCTGCTGGTACTGATGCCAGTGAGCCAATTTTTGAAGAGTTCTCAGATATCACTACTACAATGAAAAGTCTCAAAAGCAAGAAAGTGGTATCTGGGGAACCAACAAATGAGGCAGATGAGTATGTATCTGCTGATGAGGCCAAAGCAAAGAGACTGGAGCAAGAGTGCATCTTAATCGAAATCTTCAAGAAAAATTTAAAAGATGACTTGATTGCTCACCAGTTGGATATGGCCAGGCATGGGACTCTACATTCTTACAACGCTGGTAGGTTGGGCGTACAAATTGAAGTATACAAGAAGATGAAGGATGAACCCAGGCTGAAGAAATGTCTGGATGCCTTAGATGATGTCTATATTCGATCCATGTATGCTCAGGATGAACAAGTTTATGATTCTGAAATCTATGGGGTAAGCATACTGG
This sequence comes from Erigeron canadensis, assembly GCF_010389155.1. NCBI lineage: Eukaryota > Viridiplantae > Streptophyta > Magnoliopsida > Asterales > Asteraceae > Erigeron > Erigeron canadensis. Next base: position 12,192,191 of record NC_057766.1, read on the forward strand.
ATCTTATTGCTCAGAGAAGAGAGGAACTGAAAAATCTCCAGCAACAAGTAAGGAGAAATGCAACTGCTCTGGAGCATGAATATAGGAAGAAAATCAAGGGTTTGCCCAAGGCACCAGTCAAGAAATCCAAAGCTGCCAGAGATGCAGATCTCAGTACCTTCATTCCCTTGAACACAACTGAAAGAATTAATAAGGAAAAATTTCAACAAATGGCTGAGCAGAGAAAAGTGTCAAGGGAAGTGGATGAAATGGTGAAAAGGGCTCAGACAAAGGACAAATATGAGCATTTGTCACAATTTAGAGCTGATGTCCGACCAATAATGGGTGCTGAGATCCATCTGGCAGAAAATCATGATAATTTCTCTAAGTTCCATGTCAAACTCTTCAGAGAAGGGAACTTTACTGAGGAAAGAAAGGACACCTCAATCAGGGTTTTTGGATGGTCAGAGTTAAGGGAGATTGGGCTTTCATTCAGGGGTAAAGATGTCTCCCAGGATGTGAAATATTTTATGAAGAGGATTGGCAAGGAATGGATAAGGAAGGAGTTGATGGAGATGGAGCTGGGATTAAGGACTTCGCTTACATCGTCTTCATCTCCAGGTGTAAAGAGGAAGGCCACTGAAGAGCCATCTGGGCATGCTGGAAAGAAAAAGGCCTGACTCTAATATTGTACTTGTATTTATTTTTATGTTGATAAAATTGTAACTTTCCTCCAGTTGATGTCTGTAAATATAAGTTGCAATTCCTATTTTTTTTACAAGTACTTATCCGGATTAAGTCTAGAAATTAAAATGTACAAACTGGGAACACTGATGATCTATAAAGTGGCTCTCCAGATATTTAAATTAGACTTAGTCAAATTTCTTAAGGATTTTTCAAGCACAAACTTGTATAAATATAAACTTGAAAATCCTTGCATAATTTCTAAACAACTAGGGGGAATTTGTTAGGTCCAGATTTACTGGACTCTCTCCAGGCATAATTACTGGAGCCCTCTGAATATTTGTCCAGAAATTATGTGAAGACCAGTGAACCATTTACTTGTACAGAAATCTGGATTCCACCAGATTGGTTTACTGGCCTTCACTACAGTCAAGATCTTTCCACTGAAGAACATTCTAACTGAAGTCGAAGACTGAAGTCTGAAGAAAGAAGTCTGACAAATAGCGGAGCTCACTGGAAGACTTACCAGGTCTCCTGACTGGAGTTCTTGTCAGTGTTCTAGACCTTACAAGTCTGAACACTGATTACGAGGAATTGACTTTATGCCTTTACATGCTTTTAACCGGACAATCCATTAGTCCTTTGTTAAAAGCCTTACACGCATGTAAAGGTGGTTGGTTAATTAGAAGACAAGTCACTGTCATGTGACTTTATTCTTGTACTTTAATCAATGCTTTTAAGGAATTAATGTAATTTCCTTAAATGCATGTAACCATATTTGTACGACAAAAAGAATATTATATTTATTCTTTTTGCCTATAAATACCAAGTCACTTCCTCATCCAAATTATACACATAGATATACTTTTGCAATTTGGTGCCTTTGCTCAAATACTCTCGATCCAAACAGTTATACTTCACAACTTTAAGTATTTCGATCAAAGAGTTTATTTAGCAAAGATTAGATCACTTGTAATTCATAGGTTGTTTAGATACTTACTTTGTAATATCTTGTTCCGCAACAACCTTGTATTTTATTTAACATCAATAAATAAAATACACTTGAAAATTACATTGTGTCTCACCATTTACTTATTTGCTTATTTTTATATTGCTTAAGTACGTATTACATTATATATATTCTTGTATTAGTATTAATTGTAATACTAGTCCTATCTAGTGCTTACTTGATCTTTAATACTAGTCATCTCTAGTGATTACTTGACTTGTTATTCTACACTTGTGGGTTAAACCATTGAGTGAGGGACTTTACAGTTTTCTAGATTGACCATTCTCTATTTCAGGGATTGGTATACCATACTCCTTCATTTCATTTATGGTATCAAGCGTCTGTATTGCTTCTTCCATATTTGTTATTGGTTTAAAAGGAGCATAATGTCTATCCTTATATGGAATTTGTTCAGCTAACCATTCTTCTTTATTTTCCACACACCAAACTTTATCAATTCTTGATTTAGGTTCAATCCTATTTATAGATACTTCTTTATCATAGAAAACTGTATCACAGTCTTTCAAAGTATAGTATACTACTTCATCTGGATTAAAAACTAATTCAGTTTGTTGGTGATCTTGTAGAAGTAAATCGGAATCTTTAGACACATTACTTTCCTTTTTACGAATAACATTTTCAGCAGTTAAACTAGTTGAATTTTCTTTTAGTTTCAATATTTCTTGTTTTAAATCTGACACCATTCTACACACGTCAATTATAGAAGATAAAGAACAGGATACCTTCTGATCTGCAGCCTTGCAATCTGCCATGTATGCAACAAAGTCTTCAGTTGTCATACCTTCAGGTATCTCAAAGTTCTTCATCTGTTCTTCAACACTTTTCATTGAAATGTCATCAACAGGATTTGATGACTCTTCCTTTTCTTCAAATGCTTTTACTGCAGTCATTTGTTCACTCTCAGATCTTACTGTCTCAGCAACATTACACATATTCTTCTGTACTATCTCAGATGCACTTTCTTCACTTGAGTACACAGCATAATCAATCGTTGCAGCTACCTCATCATATAATTCTACCATATAGGCATGATTCGAGGTATCATCAGATTGTGTATCCCATTGATAAGTACCATCTGGATTTTGAACAACAATAGCCTTTGACTCCGAAAATGGTGACGAAACTGGCTGCTGTGGAGTAACAGGATATGTAATCATCGCTTTCGTCTTATGATTATTCGGTGTAATACCGCCTTGATTGTAATTTTGACGACTAGCAACAGTATTATCAATCCTCTTAGGTCGTTGACACTCTCTTGCAAAATGACCAAATCCATCGCAATTATAACATTTCACCTTGGATTTGTCAAAGCCTTTAGTGCCATTACCTATAGGTCTCCCAGTTCTCTGAGTGAATCTTCTGACCTTAATAGTAAGCATAGCAAGCTGCCATTGTAGATCCATTTCTTCCAAATCATCAGGATCTATTTGATTGTAATCCTCATCAATTACTGCAGGATCAGTAACCTTTCCCCCAATAAATGCTTCATGAGCATTACAAAAGGCTGAGTAGATACTCATTCTTCCTTCTGCAGAACTCATACTCATTGGCATAGAGTGGAAAGATTGTGCATTGCTCTTAACATTTGAATTTGTATTGTCATAAGCAACATATCCGGCAATACCATCAGCATCTACTATTGGTGTAGCTTCTGCACCACTTAGAAATGCATTATTTCCTGAGCTGGAACTTCCTAAATGAACAGACTTAGCATGATATAAGGATGGATCTTGTGTAAAATCCGAGTGAGTGTCTTTTATCCTTCTCTTCATGTCTCTGTTCTTCAGCTTGGAGACTACCTTCTCAAAATCCCATGTACTGTATTCCTGATCATCTTGAAGTTGATGAACATAATCAGTCTAAGTTTTAGGCAGTGAATCCAGAAACTTATCAACTAGCTCAGTTTGAGGATAAACAACTTCAAAGTATGACAATTCAGTGGTCAGATGACTGAATCGAATAATAATCTCATCAAGAGATTCCCCTTTCAATCCATTAAAGGCTTCATATTGACGCTTAAGAAGCTTGATACGGTTTTTCTTCAAAGTTACATCGCCCTCACAATATCTTTCAAGAGCATCCCATAAATCCTTTGAAGTAGTGTACTTTTTAAACAGATGTACACTATCTTGAGGCAAGGCCATAGTTAGAGTAGACAATGTTTTTCCCTCAACAGCGTATCTTTTACGTTCTTCAATAGGCATATCAGCATAAGTATACCTACTGATTACTCCGTTCTTCTCATATGAAGGCCAATCAAAACCTTGAGTGATTACTAGCCACATTTCCATGTCAGTGAGACGAATGTATTCTACAAAACGTCTCTTCCACATCCAATAATTTTCCATACGGAAAAGCTTTGGAGGTGTATTACCCCGACCAACCTCATGATCATGCATGATCATCTGGCTGATAAGTAAGGCATTGGGTGAGTTTGCGGCAGCTGGTAAAGTAGTCATTTCGAATCTTTTGGTGACAAATTAAACGAAATAACACTAAATTCGTGTGATACGAAGTACACGTAGCACGAAGCACGAAGTATACGTAGCATGAAGTTGTATGACTTACACGAAGTACACGTAGCACGAAGTACACGCGTCACGACCTAAGTCACGAAGGGTAGTTCGTGTTGACGTGGCACGAAGTAAAACAAAGTCACACGAGTCACACGTGACACGAAGTCCACGAAGTGACAATGACGTAAGCACGAAGCAAAACCAACCTCGTGCTGACGTAAGCACGAAGTGTCACACGAAGGAGAGCACGAAGATGCAAATTAACATGAATTTCGAACGAATTTGCAATCAATAGCCAATCAAATGATCTTAAACCTTCTGGTAATCAACCTTAGGGCTCTGATACCACTTGTAAGGTGCCTTATTGTTGCGTGGATCGTAATAAGACGTGATTCGTTATGTCAAGAGTGCGGAATCCTCTTGAGATAACTAGATTACTATTGCGTTTTGTTGATTAATAAGCAATTAACCAACCCAAGGAAATGCACAAGGCTTGTGGTTCGTGTAGAAGATCACACAAAGGAACAATTAACCTTAGCTCGTTAATTCGTGAATAACTCTTAAGAATTCGCAAATCATTAACCTAATTTCGTAGATTAGGTCTTGTATTTATACTAATTGATATTGGGTTCGTGTGGGCTTAGGCCTTAATTGTGTAATTAGGCCCGAAACAATAACTAATTGATTTGCCCCGTGCTGACGTCAGCACGAGGTTCATCCTTCACACTGATGACGTCAGCACGAGGGACGACCTTTAGTTCTTTGTTTGACTCGTACATAACATCTAATCACCGTTTAAGTGTTCTACGACACTTATAAACCTTGATTCTATGTTCTTGTACCTGCAAAACAATATATAACACACAAACACAATACAAAACATAAACAGATATAATATTGAAGTTCAAACGTAATCATTAAATATCAACACAAGTTCTTATTTAAATGATTACAAACAAGTTCCTAAAAACATAAACGATAATCAAATCTATGTTGTGATTGTCACAACGAATCTGCATCTACACTGTTTCAAGTACTTTTATTGTTGGTGATCTGATGCCTTATCTGGAGGATGAGTACCTCGAGGACTTGAGGACAAGTCCTTTTTCAGAAGGGGAGATTGATGTAGAAATGACCAGGTTCACTGAAGTGGAGAAGCACAGTGAACTGGAGAAACCAACTGATCTGAAGAAGTTAACTGCACTGAAGGAAACTAGCCAGATTATGCCGCCAAAACAATCAATGTTGATTTTGCCAGTCATTGCCCATTTTAGACAAGTATTTCCTGAACCAGTCCAATCACCAGTAGTGACCCTTCTCCAGTGGCATATTGCTCCAGATGTTACCAGTAGTGATCCTCCAGTGAAGCTTTCCAGAAGTCCACCAGTAACGTTCTCCACTGAAGCACTCCAGTGACCAGCCCCATTCAAGTCTACTGATGACAGCTCCAGATTTAAAGTCTCCAGTGGAAGTCCAAATGTCACTTTCCAGTTGCCTAATAAAGTTTGTGTCCGTCGCATGAATGTGGGGTCCAAATAAAGGAAGAATGACAGTTGTCGAAGAAGAAGACAAGGAATAGTGAGTGGCCATGTTATTTTTAACGGTTTGTGGTTCCTCTTACAAAAGGAATCTTTTTAGAAGCTTTGTCTGTCCAGTTCCCATTGGCTAATAAATTAGTGGTTGTCCTTTACACATGACAACTTTTTATTATTTTATTATTATTGCGATAACTCCTAGGAAATAGTATTATCTATAAATAGGGGTTGTATTTCTCATTGTAAACCAGATTATGTTGTTGAATGAAATTAATAGAGCAGCATCTATTTCTTATCCAAAATCTTCATTTACCTTTATACATCTTTGATCTTGGTGGTTTTGAGTGATCCCTTTATCTATATTTGTGGTGGTTCGTCCTTTATCAAATATAGTGGTAGATCTTAAATCTTCGATTCCTTTATCTGTGTTTGTAGTGGCTAGACCTTTATCAAACATAGTGGTGGGTTGGAGTGTTTCCTTTATCCTTGATTCCAGTGGCTTGGCCTTTACGAATCTTGGTGGTGGATTCTTTATTTATCATTTACTTTTATTGTCATGTTTTTGTTGTTTTGTTTCATATAAACCTAGGAAATCCCAAAAATATTTAATTCCGTTTTGTTTAATTTCCGGTGTGCTTGAGTTATTGCGTGTTTTACGCATCAATCACTCAAGCGGTCCCATGTGGCTAAGAATACTTAAGCACAACTGAACAGGTAGAGGCATGATTTTTGGCATCTTGCTCAACCACAACTCTTTCTGCTTTGTTTTCTTTAGTGTATCTGAAGGCTCCATATAAGGATGCAAGAGTATGACTGTGCAAGGTTTTGCCTTGTTTCAAGACCAAAATCAAATTTTCCCATTTAGAAGGTAAAAAATGTAACAAAATTTCCTTGTCCTTAGTTACACCCAAGGCTTTCATTAATTCACTAAATTTATGAATCTGATGTATGTTAAAGTGAAATATTCGCCAGGGAGTGCAAATAAAGACTCATACTTTTAATTTAAAATACAAAGGTTGTTGCGGAACAAAGATAAACACCCAAGTCTAGTATCTAAACCACCTTGAAATACATGTTATCTAATAACTTGGAACTTAGAGTATCTAAACACCCAAGTTTATAGCATTTTGTAATTTATGAGAAGCCTTATATTTATAGGCAAATTCCATGATGATGTAAACAATGGCCATACAAAAATACTGTTGGAAAACATATATGGAGTTTAAATTGATTCCTTAACATGTTATTTTTAAGGTTAAGTGTGAAGTCATTTGATGTGACATTTCACACTTTATTCCCAACCTTTGACTTAACCAAAAAGCTTTCCCATAGATAATGTGATTATCCAGGTAAAGAATGGTAAAGTAAAAAAGGCTTCCTCGTAATCATTGTAAAGTGTTGTAAGTACTATACATTGATATGCTTCAGTCTTCGATGAGGTAAAATCTTCTTTGGGCTCTGCTTTTGAGATGATTCTCTTTCTTCAGTCTTCAGTCTTCGATTTCAGAATAAGTGCTTTCAGTTTGGGCTGATCTGAACTGAAGTGAAGCTTAAGTGAACTTATTCTGAAGTGGTTTAGAATTCTGTACAAGTATATTTCACTGAACTTCAACTATTTCTGGACAAATTATACTTGATCGATTTTCGACCCAACAACTATGCTCCCACTAGCTTTGACATATACACATGACTAATCCTCACTTCAACAAAAGCCAAACTCTTTGACTTTCTCATCTAAGCAAAGATTCCATCTGCGAGACGCTTATTTTAACCCATAGATGGATTTCTCAAGCTTGCACACTCCATTAGGAAACTTTGCATTCACAAACCTTTTGGCCGACTCATGTAAACATGCTCAACTAACTTTCCATTTATGAAAGCAGTTTTGACATCCATCTGCCAAATTTCATAGTCATGAAATGCAACTATGGCTAGCATTATCCTAATAGATTTTATCTTAGCGACTAGTGAGAAGGTCTCATCATAGTCAATCCCTAGGGTTTGAGTAAAGCCCTTCGCCACCAGTCGTGCTTTAAATGTGCTTACATTACCATCCATGTCGATCTTCTTTTTGAAGATCCATTTACAACCAACTGTCTTCCGACCACGTTGTTGATCAACCAAGTTCCAAACTTTTTTTCATACATGGACTTGATATCACTGTCCATTGCCTCTTTATATTTGTCTGACTTTGGGCTCGCCATGGCTTCCTTATAGTTAGTCGGCTCATCCAAATTTACCAGTGTATTGTCACTGATAAACGTGTCTTCATCTACAGTTATATGGAAACCATAGAACTCAGTTGGCCTGCTAACTCTACTAGAACGCCTAAGGGGTAATGAAATGTCAATGGGTTCAACTGGAATCTCTTCCGCTGGTTAAACCCTAATGGTTTCAGAGGTTCCTTCATTGACTGAAAAACATGAAATTTGTTGGTTACCTGAAAAACATGAAATTTGAGAGGATCAACTATCGAAATAGTTGGTGAGTTTACAGTGTGTTTGACCAAAGTTTAGTCGTCATTGAGAATACACAATGACATGTAGTTATTTAAGACAAGACAGCCGGGAGCAAAATCCGACAATATATAATGACAGTCCAGACCTAAGTCCGACAATATGACTAATATGCCTCGCACAGGATTTCCCGTCTAAAGTGGGGTGCGGACCAGAACCATGACAGTCAGGAACAAAATCTGACAAGACAACCATTAGAATCTCATAATGGTAATAACTACATAAGGGGAACATTTTAGTCTGTCAAACACATAAACATTTAGTCAGCCGACAACATGGCAAGTCTAAGTCACATTTAACAAAATTTTATAAGACATGTATACACATTTTTAGACAGTCGTGAACATGGCAAACATAAGGCAAATGATTTAAGTAGCCAAATGGCATAGACAAAGACAAATCATTTATATAGTAGTCGTGACTGTACTACATGCTTTTCAGGCCCAAAGTAAAAAGGAAAAAAAAGGGGCGCCATAAACTCACCTTAGCGATCGAAGTGCTAAAAGGTACAATGTAGCTCGAGAAGATCAACAGTCAATTCTCCACGTTATCCAAAACCTATGATATGATTACCAATAATGAGGATCAAAACTCATGACGACAAGTATCCAATGTAGAACTACTTAGCTATAGACCCTAGAATGCCATAACCGAGAATGTGATTTAGCTTCCATTTATTTTAACTTTAGTTGGCAATGTCAATGACATTGCATTATAAAGTAGTCTAAAGTACCATTAGATATTCACCTCGTGGCGCGAGAATGGTACTTCGTGGCGCGAGTTTTACCTGGTCGAACACAAACTTGGTTTTTGACCATTTTCCGTAAACCATATCATTTTCTAAGCAAACCTTTTCGTTTCAACAAGTTTAAAACTGTTCAAAAGACCTGGAAAACGTCCATTTCGCCAACCATTTTACAAAACCAACACTTTCAAATTTTTAAAGACCTGATTCTATTATAACTTCATTAAATCAACAAAACCCAAAACCCATATCATATTCAAAGGCTTTTAATTCAATTAACTAAACTGAAACAAACCCTTAGCTTAAATTTAAATAAAATCAAAAGTTTGTAGAATGTAAGATACTTACCAATTTGATGTTCTTGAATAATAAGAAAATGACGATGATGATGATAATACCCAATTGATTATCCACTAAAAATATTACTCCCTTTTTAATTTCCCATAAGATTACAAATGATCCAGATTTTTGATTGAGAGAAATAGCTTTTATGTGTGTGTTTTGTGTATGTGGGTGTCGACCAAAGAACAAGAAAAAGAAAGGAAAGAAGCAAGGGGTGTAGGGGGTGTTTGGTGGTCTTTTTCTAACCACAAAGAAAGGGGGACGACCCAAGTGGCCATTTTTTTGATATTTTTAATACCCTTAATTTGGTAAAATGCTTACGAATATATACCGTATGATTAAAAGGTTATAATTTAAAGTAAAGGAATTTTCCTTCGTGTTATTTTAATTAACACAGGTCAATAAAGTTTCGTCAAAGTGAACTTTATAATATTAAGTCTAGACAGTCTAATTATTTGTACAAGACATAACCTTTAAATAATTATTTAAAGTTATTTTTAAGACTGGACATTCGTCTAGATAACTAATAGTCTACGTCATCAGGGTACTTCTAATTGAACTAAGTCAAAAGTCCAAATGTCTAATAATTTCCTCGTCTAAGGCCGTCTAAATTAGACGAGATTATGATAATGACTGAGCTTAAACGGGATTAACATTAACCCGATGTTAATAAATTACGAGTTGTCACAACAACAGAGCTGGTTTTAACATGAGACTTTCTTTTCCAGTTTTGCTTGGGAGGACCTTTACTCTTTTTCCCCTTTCCTTGACCAACGGCTACAACGGTAGTATTAGCAGGAGCGGGGGCATCACTCTTTCATGTCATTACTGTTTCAATTGTTCTCAGGAGGTTGTGCAATTAAGCCAATGTGGTCTCATTGTTGTTCAAATGATAGGTCAAGATGAACTGATCATAAAAACTTGGTAAGGAATTCAAGACTATGTCAATAGCCAACTCCTCATCAATATGCACATTTAGCCTCACAAGGTGATCCACGTATCATTGCATCCTTTGTACGTGGCATCTTTTCCATCTTGCTTGATATGAGGGACTTTACTATCTCGTACTTTTCTTAACGAGTTCGCTTATGACACTTTTCCATAAGGTCCTTGTTCATCTCGTACGGCCAGTAATCCTCATAAAAGTTTTGCAGTTCAGGAGTCATGGTAGCAACCATGATGCAAGCAACTTTTGTTGCATCAACGTAGTGTTTCTTATAAGCAGCTAATTCTTCAGGAGTGGCCTTCTCTTCGATAATTTCACCAAGTTCTTTGTTAAGGACATACTCCTTATCCTTGAAACGAAGAGCCATTTTGATGTTGCGCATCTAGTCATTGTAGTTGGTGTCATCTAATGTCACCTTTGAGCAGATGTTTAACAAAGAAAAGTTGTGGTTGGAGGAGAGGAACCAGGAGCATCCTTGAGGGTAGGCATTTCTAAAAGAAAGGTAGTTTGAGTTAGAAAGAAAAAATAACCCTTAATATAACAACTCAAAATTGAAATATCGAGGCTAAGATCCAACTATGAAATTCACAACTTAGAAAAGGGATGTCGTAATCTAATTGTATATTCCATACAGGTAGTTCTTTTGAGACTCATTGAAGCTATTCAATGGCATGTTTAATCTCAGATTACGCTTTTCCATTTGTGCCTGGGATACCGAGGATCACAAACAAGATGTGAATGAACCACACAAATGTGCTTGGTAACCTCAATGTCATTTATCATCTCAATTGATGTGCTGGTAAACCACACATGTTCCATCAATAATGACAATTTATGAGATACTCATTACAAGTTTACAAATCTTTATTAGTCTCTATTAGTGTGTTGTTAACCACACACGCTCCACTAATGCCTTATAAAGTGTAATGTGCAATTTCATGGGTTAACATACAATTTCACATTTTTCCTAAAGTAACTAAGATTGGGATTTAAATAAAAGGTTTAGTTACTTTTATTATCATTATACTTGTAATGAGAATTAATATAGTCTTATCAAACCTGTTCGGCTAATGACCCTCCACTAATCAAGGAAGCGGTTGGTGAGAGTGGACATCCATTCAACTGCCATTTTATAGGTAGTTTCCTTATACCCCCCCCCCCCCCCCGTTAGACTAGCTTCGTTAATGAGGCCTACTATTGATTTGACTGACTTTATTATTATACATATAGGAATAATTAAGCTTTTAGTTTTACATATAGTATAAGGTGTATTTTAAAAACTTTTCAAAATACTATGATTATTAAAACAATTAACTTAATCAGCTTGAGCAGCAAGTTACGAAACCTAAAACGAACTTTTAGTTTCCTAATCAATTCAACAATTATAGCAAATTCAATTGAAAACAAGCCCAAAGCTCTAATACCACTAATAGGTTTTAAGCATTACAAACTAACTTAAACTTTTAAGAGAGCATCCAACCTAAAACATGATCTATGTTTTCACAATTGAACCTATAACTATGAACACAAATTACGAATCCTAATACCTTGGTAAATCATCGAAAATTACTAAAGAAGAAAATAGGATTACATGATTTTTAGTTGTTATAGTAAACAACTAGAATTATCCCTCCGATTTCTTGGAAGCAAGCATCATAAACATCGTGCCTCTTATGGAATCACACCTGTTGACTCAAAAATTTTTTTTACTAAGTGTGGATGAACTATAGAAGAGTTCTTCCAGGAGGCAAATACTTAAGTAAAGAATATGCTAAAAGAATGAATCCATATGGCCCTATTTATAGCCTTGGATATCCTCCATGGTTTTTCTATCCCAACGATGTGGGACAAATTTCTCAAAAGAAGTTTTCTTCTTCTTTATCACTCCTACTTATTTTGAGTCTCGAGGGCAACCCAAAAGGACTATGCTACTATCCATTATAATTATGGCTTAGACACCTAATCCAACATAAACAAAGTTTGACTCAAACGAATTTGTCCCATACAAACTTGGTTTGCATGATACGAACTACAAAAACTCATACAAGGCTTAAAGATGAAACATACCTAAAGAGTGTGAAACGAACTTCGATTTGGTGGAACGAACTTGGACAGGATGGTCGTGTGACACAATTCTTAAGATGAAGTCAATTTCTAATTTATTTATTTTTAGTGATTAAAGATATAGATTTATTCCTTACTATTAGACTCCTTAAATGTATGGAAACATTATATCAAGATTTTAGACCCAAATTCATACAAAAGTTAGGTGACCCATCTACATAAAAAACATTAAAAAAAAGTCCATATAAATACTAAATGTTAACTTTTTGTTATTTGGTTTCAACCAAAATTTGAGATAAGTTACAACATATGTATACAAACATTTTAGACGTAAAAAGATTGGAACTTGACGATGTGATGTGATTAATTTAATAAAACCGAAAACTTATAATAAGAACAAAAATTGGGTTTTTGACAATATACTTTTAATATGTAAAATAAACGTTTTGATGATGATAACTAGCATAAATTCATGATTATAAAACAAAATCTAACAACGAAAAGCTTTAATTGTGAAGAATTTGATGTGTGTGTTTTGATGGTGAAACTAGTGTGTGTGTGAAAATATTTTAGAGATGAAGGTGATGAATGGGGTTTAGAGAGAAGAAGAGTATTTATATGAGAGGATAGAAAGAGGAATTTGGCAAAATTAGTCCCTCCACACTACAAAATTACAACGTTCATCCTTTTTCTCCTAACGACATTTATAAAAGCATTACAACTATACATTATGATTGTTTATAAAGGCATCAAGAATCAAGTTCCAAATTTTATAAAAGCATTACAACTATACATTAAGTTTGTCAAGAATCAAGGATTTCCCAAATTTTACTTCAATTAATTTAGATTGTCATAAAAGGACGTCAAGTTTAAGTCACGAGTTTTACATATTGCTATCTTCATTGCCGGAAGAGAAAGCAAATGAAAAGAAAATAATAAAAAGTGGGTTCTTGAGATTTTTTTTAAAAAGAAAAGAAATGAAGAGAGAGGAATGAGATGGATTGTTTCAATACAATTTGTCTAGGATAGTTTCTGCCCAATATTGGGATGATTGCAAAGGAAGACATATAGATATTCAACTAAATTACTAATTTACCCTCTCTATCTTTATATAATATAATTAATTATCCTCCAAAGTTCACTTTTTTTCTTCTGGCGGCAGTGGTTTTTTTCTTTCCCTCCAAAATTTCTCACCTCATAAATAAAATTTAATTAACTACTTTCATGCTTCCTTTCCGGATTTTTTTTTTAATCAAGCTATAGCTACCTAATTATTTTTTTATACTTCTGGCTTTATTGTTTGGTGCATTTGAAGCAACTGAATCAAGTGCAACGAAGTATAAAAGTATCTTCATAATCCTATTTACACTTTGTCATTTAGGAATCTTTAATAGTGCAGGTGAAATATCAATAGCACAAGTGATATTTTTAGTTTTATGTTAATCTTATGGACTATGGTGTTAGAAACAAGTGTATCTATTTTATTGATGGTTTTATATTGATTTTGAGATCAAGTTTGAAATGCAGGGACAAAAATCGATGGATTGTTCATTAGTATTAAAGAGTTTATATTGTAATATTGTTGATGATTAAAAGGATATAATTGTCAAATTGTTATTTATCATTTTTTTTCTTTTCAACTCAAAAACATAAAAATGATATATTTTCACTTTATTTTTTTTATTTATATAAAACCCAAAATATATAATATCATTCATCTCAATTTCTTTCTTCTATCTTCGTTTCATTTCTCTTGCTTTCTTTTAAAAAAAAACACAACACAAACGAACACACAGTTAAATGGAAAGAGGATCAATATGATACTTCCACGAAAAGTATGACTCACCACCACCGTATTCACATCATATTTCGACTTCCATTTTGCTTTCTTCCATCTCCCCTAAAACACACACACACTATGTGTATTTCATTATTCAAAGTTTAAATAGAATATATTATATATATATATTCATTTGTTGATTCTTATATATACACACACATAACGATGGTGACGAAGAAGAAAAAAAGCGTACCTGATTGGCTCAACAGCCCTATATTGTCTTCTTCCACAACAATCAAATCACCGCCGCGGCTTAATACGACGTCGTCTTATGAGGATCCCATCGCCGGTGAATATTCTTTGAAATCATCGCCTGCATCATCCGTAACCTCTTCGGATTCTTGTTTTAATGAATCAATTTCCAAGAAGGAAGAAGTTAGGGTTTCATCATCTATTCGTAGTGGAAGTAGTGACAATGATGCTGTCACATCTTCTTCTGCTAACTTTAATTCTGTTACCATTGAAGATATTTCGCGTCATTCACATTTGTTACAAGAGGTTTGTCAACTGCTTCTTTTTTTATTTTTTTTTATCAAATTCTTTTATTTTCAATTATATAGACACACATGTATCTACCAGTGTATATATATATATATATTATATATAGAGGCGGATCAAGGATTTCAGATTGGCGGGGACTTACATAATAAAATGATACGATAAAAGCGATATAGTTCAAACAATATAAGTATTATTACGAATACGATATAGTTCAAACAATACGATAAAAACGATATAGTCAAAATTTTACAACATAGGTAGCAAAAACTTACAAGATACGTTCCGGATTTATATGCAAGTTCTTAAAAAAAAAAACTCTTAAAAATTGTGAATATCCTAGATATTGATCCATTTTTTTATGAGGGAACATACTGGGTAACTAAATTAGTTAAAAAAAAAAGTCAAGAAAGTTGTATTTAATACAATATAGATTAAAAAAATTGATCTATATACAAAAACTATCTTGTGCATTCGAAGTTTGACACTTCTTGTGTAAGTATGTTTCTAATATAATTAGTATTTATGAAAACACTATGATATGGTGAAAAAAATACATACAATCATTTAAAGGAAACAGATAAAAATAGAGAAAAAAAACTGTGTTTATGCTTGAGGAGGAGTCAAAAGATATACGTATGAAGTGATGCTGTGATGTGAATGTCCATTGGAGGGGGCTAGACCCAAAATTGTGGTCATGGGCTAATTATAATCTACTGCTATTGGGCTATTGGAGGGGGATGGGCACCCCCTAGTCCCCCTATTCCCTCCGCCATTGGTTAGGGACTCCTTCTCCCTCCTTCTCCGGCCACCACCACCATCATCTCTGACCACCACCACCACCACCATGATTATCTCCGACCACCACCATGATCCTCCGGCGACGGTGACCATCTTTGGCGAGACTTACACATGTGTAAGTAACTTACACATGTGTAAGTAACTTACACATGTTTTAAGTACAATTTTTTTTAGGTAGATCTCCCATCACCGGTCACCCCCTATGACCTCTCACCCTCTATGACCTATCACACTATGACCTATCACCCTCAATGACCTATCACCCCCACCAGCTTTGGTTTATGAATATCCTTAAGGGCGAAGCCCGCTCAAAATCATAATTTTTATTCAATTTACACATGTGTAAGTACAACTTACACATGTGTAAGTCTCGCCGGACATGTCGCCGGAGATGATTAGTGGTGATTAGATCTGATGAAAATGGACGGTTTAGATCGAGTCCCTAACAGTCCCCAAAATAAGGAGTCCCTAATCTAACCCACCCCTATTATATATATATATATGAATATATTATATATATATATATATAACAAAGTCCATAGGAATTTCATCTTTGATTTAGAGCCATTAGATCATATTTCATCTTTAGTTAATGATAATTTTAATACTATATATGATTAAAAAGTATAAGTATGTAAATTTTGATTTAGAGCCGTTATATTTTATCAATATACAATCATATAACATATACTTATACTTTATATGATAATTTATTACTAATATAAAATTATCATTAATGATAATTATGTAAATTTTTAAAAATTAAAAATATATATTTAGTATAAATATTAAAAATTGTCATTAATTAAAGATGAAATAATTAATATGATTATGTTATTATGAAAACTTATCTATAACTACTGATTATGTTATTATGAAAACTTAATATATTGATCACGCGTATTACGCGGTCAATCAGAGAGAGGACAACTCACATAAAGAACAACCACCAACGCTTGAGGATTGGTTATGTATCTTGTACCTTTTATCTTTCATGTTTATCCAATCCCAAGGTTGATTCCAATAACATAAAGTAGATAATGCAACTTAGGACATTTGTACAATCGTAAGTGTTAGAGGTTTTTCATTCTAGCTGACCGTAAGTCCAAGCTGACTTTTAGACCTAACTTTGTCTTCAATCTTTGTTGTTCATCTCCGACTTAGAGTAAATGATATAATCTACATTAATGCAACTTGAAGAATCACTTCTTAAGCTTATTACGTTAATACATGTGAATTATGGGTTAGCTTAGATAGACATAAGCTGATTCGGCTCAACTAAAGACTTAAACATTCTTTTACATTGTTTGTTATGAACAAATCTAAACAATTAAACTATGACTCAATATGTAATTTTTTTTGAATAATTTTTAGCATGTCTTATTTGTAGTTAACCTTATGTTATTATGAAAGTTAATATGTATAACTCGCTTAACGCAGGAAAATAATCTAGTATATAGATATAGAGGGGTGGCTTAATTTAAGAACATGTAAAAAAAAAAGGATGACGGGACGAATCTCAGCCACTTATTTTTCTCTCTCCTCAAATCTCAACCACTAATTTGTTTTTCTTTTCTACATAGATCATTTTATTCATCTAATTCATTCAAAATCTTTTATCTCAAAAACCGTAATTACACCAATAAATTATAAAAATTATATGGGTATTCTTAAAGTTTCATTTTCTTTCGTTAGAGAGGTCATTCGATATATTTTCGACGAATTTTGATACGGTAAAGGCTTCGCCCTTTCGGCTATTAACAAGGGGTAGCTAGTAGGGTGTGATGGGTCATATTGGATGATGGATCATAGGGAGTGATAGGTCATAGATTAAAGGGTGATAGGTCATAGGTGTGATCGGTTATTTTCCAATTTGATACGGTACGGGCTTCGCCTTTCGAGTATTAATAAGGGGTAGTGAAACGACACCACTCGATTTATTAGAGAAATAAGGATTTTTTTTTTTTACTTGATATACCCACTGCGCCGCAGTGGGTGGATGCAATCCCCACTACGCCGCAGTGGAAGTAACATGCTCCCTGGATCCGAGAATCCCCACTGCGCCGCAGTGGGCACCAGTTCAGCAACACCAAAAATCATTAGATGCTTAATCCAACTTACAGACTACCAAAATCAAAACCAAATTTCATAATACAACATTTCTAAGTTCAAATAAGTTTTCGACTCAGAAATAAGCAAGGTAAAAGTATCCGTTGACCAAACATTCATTTTACCACCAAATGGGTCAATTACCCGAGTTGACATCTTACAAATGACGACGTACAAAATTAGAAATTTTGTCATGACCCATTCGTAAAATCATCATCCAAACCTGTTACGGATTATGAGTTTCTCCAAAACACATTTAAACAAAATCAATACATTACAACTACAAAACGACCCATCTTAAAATACCCAAAAACTCGAGTCTAACTCTAGACATCATAATAATTCTCCAAAAAGACATAACAAGAGTACAAAGAGCCAATAGTTCAAAGGGGTCACTATGGGTCCTATTACCAATACCATTATCCGCATTTAACCAAAGCAACCCATATCCATTAAGCATCTTTAACTCCAATCTTTACAATACTTACTTTCTTCCTCATCCGGAACAACCTATAAAAGGCTAAACAACTAAAAAGTAAGCAAAACTTAGTGAATAATCTTGCATACGTTTATACATACGAAGGAGGGCAATGCTCAAGGGATTGTTGCATATGGACTATGATATCGTCGTGTCATATCCATAATACTCACCCTTGGGTTAGGCATTACATGGATCCATATAAGCAAATGATTACCATCACAATCAAATATATCAATAAGAAATGCTCCACATGAGCCTATGGCCACCGATTAGGCCTGTAATCAAACTCAACCATAAACATGGGACTTAACGCCAAATCAAATACCACCATGGAATCACTCAACATGAATGGTAACTGACCCAAGGCATATATAAAAGTATGCAAGAAAACTCACCTCCTCCGCGAAAACCAAAATTATAAATCAAGAAGACCGCATGAACACAAAACATGTATGCTTCAACCTAGCAACAAATCACAACGCATATAGGATCATCAATCACATACTAGGCCATCTAGCCATAATCACTAGCATTTCAACACCCAACCCCTCATTTACAATCTTATATTAATCTTGGGTTGGTTCATCAAACATGTATCTCTTATATTATTCTCATTTGACCAAAACTTACTTTCATACCCAATTCGTCATTTTCATATTTGACCAAGCAGACTTCAAACAAGCATAACTCAAGTTCTACTTACTCTTTTTACTTGATTCCAGTGGCCAAATTTAGGTGACACATATACCTACCTTTTATCTTTAGTGACCAATATGTGAATTGTCCTTCAAAGGTGACTTCTGGTCGTTTTAAAAATCAAAACTGCTGCTGTTAAACAGCTTTGACCCTACTGCCTTCAAATGACCATAACTTGAGTTCTACACCATATTTTGACCTCATTCCAGTGGCCACTTCTTCTTAACACATTTTAGTACATTTTATATTCAGTGACCAAAACATGAATTAACTTGCAAGAATGTGTTTTACCTGTTTTAACAACAGACATCAGAATCATTTTTGCTGAAAGATCAGCATTGCGCCACTGGATTCAAAAATTAATATCTAGAGTTCTACTTCGTATTTTTAACTCATTCAAGTGGGAAAATTTACTTAACACAATAACCTACATTTTCTTTTTAGGACTCAACAAGTGAAAATGCTGTCATGAAGGTGTTTAACTCGTTTCAAACTCAGGGACAGAATTTGTCCAACTTAGTTCTTACTAGCATTCAACAAAATCTATCATTCAACTCAATTAAAACCCTAATTTGGTTAACTTACAAGAACCCTAATTCATATTATATCAATTTACTCAATATAAATAAAACCCCCAAATTTTCCAATTCAAGAACCCTAATTTCTAAAATATAATTTAGCAAGAATCAAAATTAGGTTAAAGCATCAATACCTCAAATAATGGAAGACATAAGTTAGGGTTTCAATTTCATACTTTCTTCTCCTTTCTTCCTTGTAATTTCAGCCACCACCACCTTAATTAAACCTCCACTTTTCAATTTTATGAGATAAAAGAAGATTATTATTATTGTTCTTGATGAAAGGTTCTTAGATTGAATGAGAAATTAGGATTAATGTTTGTTAGTATAAGAGTTAGGAAGAATGTAGAAGAAAAGTTGGTGGAGAAGTGATGAGTAAGGAAGAAGGATTTCGCTGGCACTTCTTAGGAGTGCCACGCCCCATTCTCTAATTTAGTGGGTAAATACCCGTTATCCGCTAAAGTTCCAACTAAAACAATCCCATATATTCAAAAATAAAATACTAGGAAACTATTTTAATGTCAAAACTATAATTGAGGTTAATTTTCATTGGCTTAATAATTTAGAGTGTTACAGGTAGCTAGTGGGGGGTGATAGCTCATAGAGTGTGATAAGTCATAGGAGATGATCGGTCATAGGGGATGATAAGTCATAGGGGTGATCGGTGATGGGGTGATCTACCTAACGGTCTCTGCCCTTTGCCGTACGAGCTCCGCCCTCGTATTTAAAAAGTCATCGAAAGTATATCGAATTTAGGAACACCCATATAATTTTTATAATTTATCGTTGTACAGTTTTTGAGATAATAGATTTTGAATGAATTAGATGAATAAAATAATTTATGAAGGAGAGAAAATAAATGAGCGGTTGAGATTTGAGGAGAGAAGAAAATGAGTGGCTGAGATTTGTCCCCTTGCCCTTACATGTTCTCAAATTACCTTTCCCTTATATATAGATATAGATATATGTGTTTGAGCTATTGTATGTATTTGATTAATTCTAGGTGTTGATTTTGATGAGATGGCAAGTTGCCATCTCAGCAGAAAAAGAGGTAACCAGATAAATTCATAAATACGAGTGACTTGAGAGCTTGATACTCACTATAGACTACTATAGACTGTTAAAGAAATTGAATAGATACGATAGCAAAACGTGACAAGCTGGATACGTTTTGGTGCATTTAACCCAGTTTATAACTTCAATCTGTGTTGTTATATCTCAAAAGGATTTGACTTAGGGAGTGAGATTACTCGTTTTCGGGTAAAAGGATTTACCCTCGTTAGCTTTATGTTAAAATCAAAACAAAGAAGATGAGGCGTACTAAGTTGTTAGTACGACTAGTTACAAGACCATGCACACCATGCAATAACCAAACACCAAGACAAGTGACATGCCACTTATCAAGATACACCGGTACCTAACATCAACTAACATGTAGGTTTGGTACAAACCGAAACAAGACACAAACAATTACACATTAAAAATTGTAATCGGCAGCTTCCAAGTATCCATATGCCTTCCCGACCGAGGAGTCTTTCAAAAACGGCAGGATAGAAGCTTAAGTCTAACCATCATAAAAATAACCTCGATGAACTAATGAGCCATTCTCCTTTTTTGTTGAAATAACCGACAATTTCTCTTTTGCCAAATAAAATACAGAGACGCTCCAAGAACCAGTTTTGCAATGATAGCATCTGCTTTTTTCAATCTAGTAATTGAAATGAAACTCGCCAACACAATATCCCAATCTTCAGAAAAGAAATCAAGATCAACACGACTACAAATGCCTTTCCACACTTGTAAAAACAAAAACACACTCAAAAAATAGATGACTATGCGAATCTGGTTGCATACCACATAAAGTGCACGAAACGGGACCATTGACATCTCATGGTCGCAACATATCCTGAGTTTTGAGTTTCTTTTTCACCACTAACCATAAATGAAATGCATGCTTTGGAATGCATTGCTTAAACTAAACTACATGATACCAATTAACAGCCACATCACGAGGAAGAATAGCTTCCCAAACCTGTGAGACCGAGAATGGTTGTAGAAAACCTGACTTATCCTTCCAGCATAATGAATTGGGTTGATCAGGTTGCAAAGCGGGAACCTCAATAAGTGGAAGTATATTACTCCACTCCAAAGGCCAGCTCCACATATTGTCACGAATAAGATCCGAGACCGAAGCTGACAGAAGAAAACCACCTACATTAGAGATAACACGAGCAGATAATGAGTTTGTTTGTTGCTTCACACCCGTTATCAAACCAGGCGGAAACCATTCCCAATACGGTATCAAAAATGATTACGGATCAGAGGCCTAATTTGCAACATTTTCCTCCAACTCCAAGACAAGTTACCCCGACAAGGAATTTCCCAAAAATTTCTATCCTTAATCTTGAACATATGCATCCATCTAACCCACAATGATTCCTTATGAGCCAGCAAGTTCCATATATGAACAACCATTAGTATGGTTGAAATCATACAATCTACAAACCCCTAGTCCTCTACTTTTAGTAAGACACACAACCTCCCAAGCAACTTTTGAGCTACCTTTTTGCCAAAGAAAAGACCTCATAATCTGTTCCACCTCATGAATAACACTTGTAGGTAACATAAACATCGTATTCCAATAGACATGAATCTAGAACAGTTTGAACCAATTGAAGTCTGCCCGCAAATGATAGAGATTTGTTCTTCCAATCTGAAACTTGGTTTCGCACCTTCTCAACCAATTCATAACAGACCCTATAAATAAGTCGAGTAGAAACAAGCGGTACCCCCAAATATTTAATCGGTAAGCTACCTTCCTCAAAAGGTAGAACCGATAAAATTGACAACTTCACATGATTCAGTACATTACAAAAGTAAGCAGTATTTTTGGTAAACTTGGAGCTAGACCTTAAGCATTCTTAAACTCCTCCAACGTCTCCATGATAACCCTTGCTGAATTGACATCGGCATGCAAGAAGAGGATGAGATCATCTGCAAAACAAAGGTTAATAATATCCAGCTCTTCACACTTCGGGTGAAAAGTAAATAATGCAGTCTCCGAAGCATTAAGGTCAAAACTTCCATAACCAATGTGAACAAATATGGAGAAAGCGGATCCCCCTGCCTTAAACTCCTCATTTCCGGAAAAAAACCATATAAATTACCATTAATGCATACTGAATAAGATGCAGTAGCAACACAAGTCATAATCCAGTGAACCATCTTGGGATGGAACTCAAATTCAGTAAGAATTCTTTTCAAAAATCTCTAATCCACTGTGTCATAAGCCTTCTGAATATCCACCTTGAACTCACATCTAGGAACACCCCTATCCAAATGATAATTATGCATCAGCTCCTGGGTCAACAAGATGTTATCAGAAATTCTCCTTCCTGATATAAATGTCGATTGATTAATACCAACTAAACCTGTAAGAGAAGCAGATATCCTATTTGCAATGATTTTAGTAATGCACTTAAACAAAACATTGCAAAGAGAAATTGGCCTATAATGGGTAATACGACTCGGGGCAGCAACTTTCGGCAATAAAGAGATAATAGTGTGGTTTACCTCCTTTAACAATTTACCACTATGAAAGAAATCCTGGACAGTAGCCACGACATCCTTACCAACAATATCCCAGGTATGCTTAAAGAAAGCCGCATTGAAGCCATGAGGCCCTGGTGCTTTATGATCCCCCATATCAAACATGGCAGCTTTTACCTCATTACTCGTGACATTTGTTACCATAAAATCAGCTTGCACAGAAGTAGCAAGCTTGTTTGAAAACAAACCTAAATAATCAAAGTTAGAAACAACACCTGGAGAACCAAGAAACTCCCTATAATGAGCAACAAAGGCTGCCGCCACAGCCTCACCACCTTGACGATTACCAAGCCCATCTACAACTGAATGAATGCGGTTTCTAGCCTTACGAGCCTTAACTTTGTGGAAGGATGCTGAATTTGAATCACCAACTTGAAGCCATTTGATTTTAGCTTTCTGCTTTAAAAATCTTTTTCATCCAGAATAGCCTCTTTAAAAGCTTGTAAACGGGTAGCTTCATCTTCTCTCAAAGCAACATTAAACGGGTCCCCATCAATAGCTTTATGTTCTTCATCTAATTCCTGTCTTAACTTAACTACCTTGCCAAATAAATGACATTTATCATAGAGCAACTTACGCAAAGGTTTCTTCAAATACTTTAATTTCTTAACGACCTTAAACATGTGATGCCCCTCTATAGATGTATTCCAAGAATCCGAAACCACCTCCTTAAATTTATCATGATGCACAAGAACATTAGCAAACTTAAATGGTTTAGGTTGGAATTTAGCAGCCATAGGGAAACACAATACCGCAGGTGCATGAAATGATTTAGGGTTGAAACTTAAATGATGCACAAGAACATTAGCAAATTTAAATGGTTTAGGGTTGAAACATAGCGTGCGCCCCTACAAAATCAACAAGAAATGTTTGGTTTGTCATGATTCTATCCAATTTCTTCATGAAACCTAGCTTCCCTTTCGGTATCTGATTCCACGTAAACTGTAAACCCGATCTATTAACATCAGAAACTTCTAGTTCTTCAACACAATCCTTAAACTCCCTCATTGAAATATCAACATGATAGGAACTAACAACTTCATCATTAAGAAATAAAGCAGCATTAAAATCCCCAAGCAACACCCATGGCTTATCATGAACAAAAGCTTTATGCATAACCAAGTTACTCCATAAATCACGTCTATGAATATAAAAATTATGAGCATAGATGAATGAACACAACAAAACCTTCTGGCCAACCTTAAAAATAACCTGTGTATGAATAACTTGATCCGATAGAGATACCACCATTGAATCAACAATATTTGGATCCCACCCTATGATGATTCTAGAATTTTTATGGCACACATGAGCATTAGACGTCCAACTCCAGTGACAAAACATATTACTACAAATACTATCAAGCTTTGAAACAGACACATGTGATTCGAGAATAGCACAGACAGATAATTTATTCTCATTGATTACCTGCCGAAAATCTGTTTGTTTCGGGGAGATGTTCATACCCCGTATGTTTCATGAAGCGATACTATACATGAGGCATCCCTGTACCGTGAGTGCTTGCCTCCTCAGAATCTGCCATAACCGTAGAATGTTCAGCAAACACACATTCAACTTGGTCATCACTCTCTTCCAGCTGAACCTTAGTCAAACGAACATATAAAGAAATACTGCTTCGGTTTCCTCATCTGCCAAAATACCATACGGATTATGTAAAGAAATATCTTTGGTTGTACTAGAAGATGCCTTGTCTTCATTCTGCTTGGGCTGTTTTGCTCTATAAATAAAATGTGGTTTCGGCTTATTAAGCTTCATTTGTTTCTCCTGTTGAACAGCTTTACCTTTTTGCTTTTTCCTTGAAACCTTAGTAAACCCCTCCTCATCTTGAGACAAGCTCAACCTGAATACTCTTTTTGGGTAATTTAGGGCATTGGTCACTTGCATGATAAAACACCTTGCATGTAGCACAACGAGGAGGTTTCCATTGATATTCTTTTTATATTACTTGTTTTGAAAAACCATCTCCAACCATATTAGGAATTCCAACAATCAATTCAGATTTTATATCATATTTAGCATCCAATTCGATTAGAGCCTATGCATAACAACTACGTCCCCATGATTCAGTACACATAGTGCTCGTATAAACATCCAAAGCAACAGGTCTTCCAATCTTGGTTGCCAACATGCTAAGACCATCTTTTGTAAAGAGTACAAGTGGCACATTATGTAACTTAACCCATACAGGCATCTTCTTAACGTCAGACATACTAAATTCAGGAGTCCATTCATTTAAGAAAATAGGCACTGAATGAATTAACCAAGGTCCTAATTTCAACACTTTATCCATCCCCGATTTCTCCTCAAATTTAAAAAAGAAGAAACCCGATGAATTCATCATAAGACGCTGAAACCCGTATTTAACCCAAGCATTCTTCACATAATTTTCAACGGGAAAAGCAAGGTGTTTTCCAAGAGAATAACCAACCAAGGTATTCGCATACTTGCTATTAGCCGAAGCAATAACCTCCCTTGGAATAAGCAAATCAATACCCTCAATATTCGAGTCTACCTTTAAAGAACGAAAATTAACCACCTTCGTGATAATAGGCTCAGATTGCACAACATTTGCATACGAGAAAGGTTTCTTCAAATCAGCCCCATGAGGTGTATGGGTTGGTTGATTCACATCAGGTTGAACAAGCTGTTCCTTCAAGTTCTCGACCTGAACATTCTGTAAATTATCATTAACACTTTTCTTCTCATTCGGGTCATTATCAAGTCCAGCTTCGAACGTAACACGCTCTTTTCCAGAATTATAACACTTATTACATCCGTTAAAGGGGATTGATAAGTAGCATGACCAACATTAACTTGATCATCTTCCTCTTCTTGAATAATAGACTCCGTAAAAGAACATCCCTTCACCTCTCCACTTTAAACCGGATACACAGTAGGCTGATCAGATGAATTCGAACCCAGATTCTCCTTCACATTCGACGAAGATGGAGAATTGGAAGGATTTCACCCTTTATTAGGGCTGCCTCCCTTTTTCTTACAAAAACCAGATCTCAAACGATTAAAACGTTCCTCTAATGCGTTTAAATCAAATGCAGGACGATCTCCCTTCATACAAAAAGAACCATGCAGCCAAAAAACCCTAAATACTCCAAAGGGACCACAAAAACAAGATGAACAGAGAAAACCCTAAACACAAAAAACCCTAAACAAGTTGGACATTGAAAAAGAAGATTAGTGATAGGTAACTATGTAGTTAATAGCGGCACTATAGGAGTGCTATAGCGGATAGCGTCCTTAAGGAAAAATAGAGGTCAAAATAGAGGTTAAAATAGCGGTTTCGCTATTATCAGCGCTATTTACCACTATTACTCCCATATTTAGATTTCTAAATAGCGGTGATATTGCCGTTATTCAAGGTTTTGTTCATAGTAATAGATTTTAAGACTTAGAAAATGTTTAAAAGCATAATTGATTTGGAAAAGAAAGATTTCGTAGATTTAGAGGTAGTAGAAGATCTAGATGGGAAAGATGAAGATAGGATCAGAAGCATCACAGAAAGTTGTGATATTTTTTCATGTTTGGCAAGAACAATCCATCAAAAATTGACATTTTTAAAGACTTGTGATATTTTTATTAAATATATTAAGTATTAAGTATTAAATATATAGATATTGCATAATGTTTTAAGTACCGCTATACCACTGCTATATCACCGCTATATCGGACCTTGACCGCTATACCACTATTTTAGTAATTAACTACTTAGATAGGTAACGATAACAAGTACACATGTTTCTACTTTCTATGCATCCTTTTGCTGACTTTTTTGTTACTGCAGCTATCGAGGAAGATTATAAACATAGGGGAACTTAGACAACTTGCTTCTTTGGGTATACCAGATGCTGCTGGAATCCGTTCAACTGTTTGGAAGGTATGGAACAACATGCTTTCTTGTGTTGAGATTTATGTGTTCAAATCAACCATGTTAGAATGAAAAGTTCATGTAGAATAGAGAATTAGAGATAGTGTGCCGGGCAACATTAGTCGGATAAAATTGAGTGTAGATGTAGAGGACTTACTGGATCCTTTTTTTCTTTTATGCTGATTGTTACTCATTGTGGAATGTGCTGATTAATTTGTTGTCCTTTCATGTTTTAGCTATTATTGGGGTATCTTCCGGTTGATAAGGGACTTTGGTCGTCAGAATTGGCTAAGAAGAGGTCTCGCTATAAACATTTCAAGGAAGAGCTTTTGATAAATCCAGTAAGTTCCAGTTCATCTGTACCTTATAGTGATATTTTGATGTTGGAAGGAATGTTGAACCTGAGTGATCTTCAGAAGCTATATGCTTAGTGTTTAATTTATTACTGGACTTCTTGAAATGTCTAGTTAGAAGGACTTAAAAGTTTTTGCATTCTCTTTTCTTAGTTTCATGTCTTTGCACCCGTTCCTGGATTTTAAATGTTTTTGTGGCTAGTCAGTCGGATATCACAAGGAAGTTGGAAGATTCTGCATATTCTAAAAACTGTGATCACATAAGTGAGGCCAGATGTTTACTAGCAAGGTCAAAGATACCTCATGGGGAACATCCTTTGAGCCTAGGGAAGACCAGCATCTGGAACCAATTCTTTCAGGTATTCTTTCGCAGTAGACATATAGTCAACAACTTCAATAGTTTCTGGTAAGTACGGCAATCAAATGGCTTATGCTATTATGATATGAATTTAAGAAGGGGTACAACGTTTAGGGGCTCAAGTTGTATTAAAGCCGGTTCTTACATACATGTGCATGCTTGTGGTATGCAGTTACTATGCTCTCAGAATCTGTAATTTTTGCTATTTGTAGGACTCTGAGATCACCAAACAGATAGACCGTGATGTGAAACGCACCCACCCAGACATACAATTTTTCTCTGGCGACTCTGCTTTTGCAAAAGCCAATCAGGTAATTGAAGAATGTGCTTGCAAGAGGCGGGGTGTTTTCTGGAGCCGAAAAAGTTAGAATAATTTTGTTGAGAACCTGACGTATATGAAACAGATCAGAGCAAGACCGAGCTAATTTGAAAACTGGTTTTTTAAAATAATCTAGACCCGAGAACCCAACTGTATATGACCGGTCCTATTATCTTTCTGGTTGAATCCATGTTTGGTTCTTTGATTTTTTCAGTCTGCTCCAGTTTTCACACACCTGACACCCCTAGTCCCTTCAGCCCCACCCCCCTAAACAAACTTTTCCTTTTTAACCTACGGAAGTTACACACTTGCACAGTAATATGGTGCAATCATGAGGTACATGCATGTGAGCTCAACATTTGTTGCTTTCAGGACTCATTGAAGAATATACTGATCATATTTGCAAAGCTGAACCCAGGGATAAAATATGTGCAAGGGATGAATGAAATATTGGCCCCTTTGTTCTATGTGTTCAAAAATGACCCCAACGAGGACTATGTGGTAAGGAAACAACATTAATTGTTAATATTTGTCAATGCGTATATGAAAGGTCAGCTGATTGATCATTAGACGATGACTATGGTTAAGTTGAATTGGATGACTTGTATTCATACTAATCCTATGTATGATTTGGACATGCACAGGTTAACGCAGAGGCAGACACTTTCTTCTGCTTTGTGGAATTGATAAGTGACTTTCGAGAAAACTTCTGTCAACAACTTGATAATAGTATAGTAGGTATTCGTTCAACAATTACAAGTCTGTCACAACTCTTAAAGCAGCATGATGAAGAGCTATGGCGACATCTTGAGGTCACAACAAAAGTAAGAATTTTTTTTTTCTTATCGTGAGTTGATGCTAGTGAAACACTTCAATAAGAATCCTTTTCAATGTAATTGGCAATTGCAATCTTGATGTCTAATATAATGTCAGTTGATGGATATCCATTCCTGACCAATATGCTTTGGTAATGTAGGTCAACCCTCAATTCTATGCATTTAGATGGATTACACTCCTATTGACTCAGGAGTTCAACTTTGCCGACAGTCTTCACGTTTGGGATTCACTGTTAAGCAACCCTGAGGGTCCTCAAGTAAGTCAATAAACTTCTTGCTGTTCACCAGCTTTGATTAGATATGGCAAAACAGGTGGGCTGGGTTCTCGGTTGGATCAAAACAATCTTATCATTCAAGTCCAGCGGCAAAAGTCACATAACACCTATGACTGGGTTGATTTGACCCACCAACAAATTTCTTTTATTTTCATGAAGTTTTAAGTGGTCAAAGTATTGAATTTAATAACAAATTTTTACAATTATAAGAATGGCGTGACTTTAATTAAAAATGATATTGGCTCTAAGCGTTTGATTGCACTTTGACAACTTCCAACCTTTCTTATTTGTATAAATTGCATTGTACTCAGTATTGTAAATAAAGGCTTTAAAGGTCGTTATAAAGGCGTTGTAATGCTTAAAGGTGGTCTGCCGTTACGTTATATGTCTTGTAGGGTAGATTTAAAGGCTTCGGTCAATAAGGGTCAAATAACAAACTTAATGAGGCTGGGGCCATAGATAATAGATAGATACATATATTAGCCTAATGATTTTGTGTTTAATACGAATATCTTATGAAACAAAAAGATGACTTGGTTTAAATAAAATCACCAACATTTTTGGTTAGGTACATTATTGTTCTAAATTTAAATAAATAAAAAATTCACATAAAAATAATTATAGGTATTTTATGTTATACTTTTTAGTTTTTTATGGTTATTGAATTATTTTATAGAGATATTGTTAATATATATCTTTAAAAAAAAAGTTCATTTACCATTTATAGTCTCCGTTATAACACCGAGTACTTACTTGAGCCATTATCGACGAGTATATAAAACTTTTGACTTGTTTTACATTGTACTAACATTTCCAACTGATTATAGGAGGCATTGCTTCGGGTTTGTTGTGCAATGTTGATTCTTGTGAGAAGGCGTTTGCTGGCTGGTGATTTCACAGCCAATCTCAAATTACTCCAGAGTTACCCCCCCACAAATGTTAGTCATTTGCTCTATGTTGCCCACAAGCTGCATTCCCATTCAACCCAACTATCAGTGTAGTGCTTTCTTTCTTTTTCTTTTTTTTTTTGGCATTTTTAGGTGTTATATCGATCTCTAGAGCTTTCCTAACTCTCGTTATTTTTATTTTTTATTTTTGTAATTCACTGTGTAAAATATTAGGTTAAAGTGTGTGGTGTAGGGATAGTTTCGTTCGCTTATGAATCTATATGCAGCTTCAGCAAACATGTAAACTGTAATACAACTTAAAAGTGTTTTGCCATTACACCTTAGTTGCACACATATCTCATAGTTAAGTAGGGCTACATCTACATGTAGATAACCACAAACCAATTATACCAAAGAATGATGATTGCCATAATAATTAGTCAGCTATTCTCTTTTGCCATTTGAGTTATCAGTCACTTCATGTTCACTATCAGATGGACATCTATGAGCATGATTTGATGCCGATGTTTGACAGAAGCATTCTGACCAAGAATTTGTATAAAAAGATTCAGGTGAGACTCGCTTGTGAGGCCCGCCAAAGCTCGTTTTCAGCATCACGTGTCTGACTGCATCTTCAAAACCAGCTACCTGTCCCTTTTCACGGTGAATAAAGATGGGGGCAAGACCTTTTCTGTCTGGTCGGATTGCAGTCCGGAAACCGTTGTAGAGGCGATGGCCAAGGAGGTTATTGGCAAAGTTGCTTGGGCCATCATATGTAGGCATAAAAATATCTGACAATAGACAAACCATGTAATCAACGGCAGAACCAAGTAAACCTTGTGTGTTATCTTTCAACTCCTCAGATGAATCCACAGTGCTGTGATTCTCAAGCAGTGGAAACATAGACCTAAACGGCTTCATGAACCGCTCACCACCAAATAATTCTCCGGCTGCAAGGTATATTCGAGTGGAATTGTCAAACCCCATTCCGCGTAAGATCAAACCAACCTGTAAAAGACGAACAAATACATATATCTCACAAGAATGGGTAAGGTGAAACTTTTGACACATGAACGGGTCGCTTCAGGTTATGTTTTTTCCCTAACGGGTAGAACATGTCAAAAGTCACGTAAAGTGTATCTTGAATAATTTAAAAGCATCCTGGATCAATAAAAATTTGTTATTTGTACCCATGTGCTGCGGTGGTGAGATGGTGGGATGATAGGTCATAGAGTGTGATAGGTCATAGGAAGTGATAGGTCATAAGACGAGCGTGATTGCCAAATGCTTTAGCCGTACGGGCTCCGCACTAGGATTTAAATTTTTTATAATTTATCTATTTACGGTTTTTGGGATAAAAGATTTTGAATAAATTAGAGAAATAAAATGATTTATGTAGGAGAGAAAAAAATGAGTAGTTGAGATTTTAGGAGAAAAATGAAAATTAGTGGCTGAAAAGTTGAAAAAATTTGACGGAAACAAATGCTTTATAATAGTATAGATATTTAACACTAATTAGTAATGGAAAAAAAAATAAAGTGGACAAAAGTGTATCAGGCCGGATCATAACTAATCATTTAACCCAAAACCGTGGTGACCTTTTACACAATTTGCCAGACCCAATCTGACCTGTACAGAATCCCGTACCCGTTGACCATTATACTTGGTTTCCTCCAGTAATTAACTGTTACCAAGCATCAACTTTTATGCAATGGGAAAACAAGAAGTTGGAGGTACCTCTTCTGGAGTTAATGGACATTTTCCGATGGCTCTCCTTTCACTATAGATAAGTTTCTTCTCAGCAAAGTTTTCCTTACGATACTTTTTCAATATCTTTTGTTCCTTGGCGGAAAATATATCGAAGCACCTGAAAATAGACAAAAAAAATTCAGACAGGCTCCTTGTCATTAATTTGAAGCAAATAGAGACATTAATTTGAAGCAAATGGAGAGGAAGGTATACATTAGGGTAACTTACCCTGCAAAAGACAGCATATCCATTTCAAACCGAAGATGTATTGACATGAAATGACCTTGGGAGCGAAGTGTATTCACTATCTGGTGACTTAATTCCATGATGTGTGGCTTAAATATGAGAGCATGATAATTGACCCTGCATCTTAACCGTTGGTATTCAGGGTTGTCGACCTCTTCTGCTAGTCTGTGGGAAAAGGGAGTGAGATATACAGCACCATGTTCCTTCATTTTCTCTAATGCAACAGTAGTATACCACATGATAGGAGCATCTCTAGGCGGCCGTAGCTACAAAAGGGACATAAATAGGAAATTCAAAGGTAAGTTATTATCACAAGAACAAAAGGTGCATGCTCGCCAATTAGAGGTTCCATAATGGACTAGTCAAGCATGTCTGGCTAGGATGGTCTGGTTCACAGGTATGGGTCAGGTCGAATTGAACCGGAAGTCTGAAACCCTGTACTAAACTTGCAAATATATATAATTATATTTAATCTGATCTTCTGAATAGAATGATCATTAGGAGGTTTTACACATTACATATACACTTCTGGAGTCATCAACCCAATTACCCTTTTACACATTACATTTAAACAGTTTGAACCACTAATGATAAAACATAACCTGAATCGACCAAAGTCTATGAGTAGAAATTAACTCTTATAATGATTATACCACGAATATGGAAATTCATCTACTTGTAAAACGTACCTGAAAAGCTTTTATCTTCTTAGTTTTCCCGTTCTTTTCAATTTCAGGTATGCTTTCTACAATCCGTACATCATTTTGCAGTGACTTTATAAAATGACTAACATCATAAATACCCTGGAAACCGCTGTACATGAGTAACAAAGAGTGATGGAAATGTTTATGCGAATGGTATGTTGAAAACACGTTTTCTGAATGATAAATATACTAATTAGAATCCCAATTTTACATATATACATTTGGTCTAAAATGTGAAACACCTCATTCAACTTCATTTAGTGAAGAAAATAAATAGGTGCGCATTACAGGTAGAAATTAATATCAGAATTGAGGTAAATGAGATGTAAATAAAAATCTTGGGTTGGTCGAAACTCGATTCATTTTGATTTGTTATTCAAGTGGCTTTAACTTTCTCTATAAAATTATGGGAACGAGATCTTTCTACAATAAAAAGTTTTTAAATCTTGCCTATCTCTTGACAAAAGTGAAGTGTATATCCACTGGTGTAGCCAAAGATTACCTATCATCATGCCAGTAGGAATTTGCATCTAACTCAGGCAGCACAAGGGTGGCATTCATAATTCGTGCAGCAAGAACCGCGTTACAGATCTACACAAAGTTAAAATGTTAAATCTCAATTTCATAGAAGTGTAGGTATGAAGTACCAACCAGGCAATAGATAATTTCAATGTTTAGTTGACTAATTAACATACCAGCCAGCTATTCCTTTTGACGAAAGTTTTGTACATGAGATAAAGCTAGTGTGGAATGTTAGAATGATACACAAACACAAGCATGGTGGACCTACGCAACGCAACAGGATCGACCACTTCGTGACCGAAAAAGAATGATGGTAGGCATGACTTGTTTCACTTCACGACACGTTTTGTATATAGAATTTAGAATTTTATAGGCTGTGTGAAATAACGTAGAAGATCAAAAATATAGATAGTTCGGAAAATGCATAGTTGTGAACAAAAGTCTCGAGTATTTTGAATATGAGTGGTGATTAAAAGTTTTGGGGTGTTTGAAAGATGAGTGGTGATGGATTAAGGAATGAATATTATATGCCAAATTTTAGGAATAGTTACTCTAGAATCCCTATGCATCCCTACTTTATACTCATCTATGTCAATGTTGTTCCAAAAACATGCATGGAAATTCGACAAGTTTGAGCTCTTTAAAAATGAAGCGAAGCTTTTAATTTCTACGTAAGAAACTGATATGACTCGAGGAAGATGGGAGAAGTGATATAAGCTAAGATCCAAACAGCAAGGGCCATTGGGCAATTAACTGAGAAACAGATGGGTTGAAGAGTAATTTAGTTTATTCAATTTCCTTAATGTCGTCAGAATGTCTTTACCTTATTTAGTTATCTTGTTGGCCAAGTCAAGAGCAATATAAGTACTTAGGAGATATCGTGTTAGGGTTAGGGATTAATCTGTGAAGTCTTTGGTTTTGGCGTTCTTTTCTTGTACCTTGTCCTTATTATTCAGTAATAATTAATTGTGTCAACTGAGTTCGTATGGGCAGCTTCACAAAATTACTGTTCACCCGTTTTTACTGTTTACTCTGTATTTTTTTTAGGAAAAAAAAAACACTTTTGGAGGACTGGTTGCTAGCAGACATGACAATAAAAGTAGCAGAGTTAGACAAGAACTTCCAGGCATATAAGGCAGAAGCCAAGTTAAGAATGGAGGGCTTGGAGACAAAGTTTAGTTCTGACCTGATGAAACTAGGGACTGATATGGCAGATTTAAAGTGAGAAATTGAAGGAAAGTTTGAAGAATTGAAGCAATTGATTTTGACTACGGTTCAAAAACCCTCAACATCTACTCAACCTCCACCTGCAACTACCGAACAAGCTACAAAGGTACCTCCGTATGTACCACCATCTCGTTTGAATGCACGGGATGATGTTGTGGGGGTAGAGATGCCAATATTCAATGTTGATTCCAGCACCACTTTGGGGAAAAATAAAAAGGATGAGTTCTGGTTAGGGAAAAGTAACAAGAATGAGTTTAGTGAAGTGGAGGATTGGATCAAATATGAAGCAAGAAAAACTGGCGAATTTAATGGGGAACGACTTAAACCGTGTTTTGAATCTGGATTGGGATTTGGATCTGGTTCCCAACCAATGGCAACCGGAGCACCACAACCGTCATTCCAGGAGACGTATCAGAACTATGAACACCGGATCAGAAAGTTAAAGATACCCGAGTTTGATGGTACAGATGTTTATGGCTGGATTTATAAAGTGGAACGTTATTTTGAAATTATGGGGATTCCTTGTCAGGAACAGTTACGCGCCGCTGCAATTTGCATGGAAGGAGAGGCACTTTCGTGGTATCGTTGGAGCGAAGGCCAGACTCCTTTTAATTCATGGGATGGATTTAAAAGAAGGATGCTGATCCGATTCAAGCACACACGAGGCGGGAATTTGTACGAGCAATTCTTAGCTATCACTCAGTTAGGTACGGCACGAGAGTACGTAGCTTTGTTTGAGAAATTGGCCTGTCAATTAGCTGGAGTATCTAATTCAATGATGGAAGCTACTTTTAGAGAAAATTTCATTACATACCCCTGGGGTATGTCATATTATTAAGTTTCATCACTCTCGTTTTTTTGTATCATTACATATTCCTATGGTGATTTTTCGTATCATTACATATCCCTCACCCTAACGGACGTTTGTAAGTCTTAGTTAAGCCCCCCCCACATGCATACCATGTAAGGGTATTTTAGTCTTTTTAGCTATTTATTCTCTCACAAAGAAAACACTCGCAGATCTTCATATGTATATCAGTATATATCCCACCAAACTCACTACCTATATATATATACATACACATAAAGATATTAAAAAAAAAACAAAATTAACAAGACACATTACATTCATGTCTGAAGAAACCTACGATCATATCAATAAAATCACACCCCCATATTAAATGACTTATCTTCCAAATTAATCCTCCCATTTTTCCTAAGTCTCTGACAAAAACTCTTGGTTGCCAGAAAAACACAACCATCACAAATCTAGTCCCACCCACACCCTATTTCCTCACACTCTCTCCCCCTCTCTTTCAAGAAAATAAAATGAAAAGATGGACAGTGTGCAATAATCCGGTGAGTACATATACATTGTATATAGTAAAAAAAAAAAAAAAAACATATCTATCTTCATCCACCTCTTCTTGATTTTCAGCTAATTATTTCACAATTGTTTTTTGGTTTCGAATATATATAATCTGCTCTTCAGTTTTTTTTTTCTTTTAGGGCTGCCGATCATCTCATCGTAAAAGAGTTTTCTTTTTCTTAGTGTTTGGGTTGTGATTTTTAGAATTTTAATTATAAAGAGGGTTCCATTCATTGATTTGGTTGGTTTTCGTTGATGTAAAAAAGATGAATATTTTGTTGTAGATGATGATGATGATTATGGCAGTGGTGGTGGTGTTTCTTGGTGGGGTGGGCTGTCGTCGTTGATGATAACGATTGTGACAGTAGAGAGAGTGAAGAGTAGAGAGAAATATGTAAAAATATTAGGATTGTTTAGATCTAGTTTTTTTTATCTGATTTTATCTTGTTACGATGATTAGGTGTTAATGTGTGTATGTTTTAAATTCACCATAAACTTTTTTCTATTGTGTTTGTGTTTTTGTGGATTTGAGAAACTTTTTGGGAAGAATTGTTATACAGATTATGATGATGTTGGCTTTGGAAGAAAAGGATTTTGAGAAGCTAGGTTTTTGATCTGTTTATGTCAGATGTGTGGGTAAATAATTGTTACAGGGATATGTTGAACGAGAACGGACAGAAATATCCTCACGTGAGATGCACATGAGGGGGTTAACAGAAACTCACTAACGTCCGTCAGGGTGAGGGGTATGTAATGATATGAAAAATCACCATAAGGGTATGTAATGATTGAAAAAAACAAGAGGGATGAAACTTAATAATATGACATACCCCAGGGGTATGTAATGAAATTTTCTCCTACTTTTATAAAGGGTTTGAAAACGGATCTAAGAGCAGCAGTACGGGTAATGAAGCCAGTAAGCCTAGCACATGCGATAGAATTAGCCATTACAATTGAAGACAACGAACAACTTGAAGGGATTCCTCGAATAGGTGCAAGCAATACTCGTTCAAATTCAACAAGCTTTTCAGGATATAACCGTCACAATGGAACAACTTCTACCCGTTCCTCGTTTTCATCTGTCCGAGCACCAGCTTCGACAATTACGAGTAAGGGATTGCCAGTTAACCAATCTGGGCAATTTAAACGACTTACAGAAGCAGAGTTAGCCGACAAACAGTCGAAAGGATTGTGTTTTAAATGTGATGAGAAATTTACTCAGGGTCATCGTTGTCCTAATAAAACATTACAGGTGTTGTTAGTGGCCGTGGCCAATGATTAAGGGTCAGAAGAGGAAGCTGAGCTTCCTGAGGATAGTCATGTTCATTTGGATTCGGTGGAGGTATCTCTTAATTCTATTGTCGGTTTTACTTCTCCCCGTACAATGAAAGTTCATGGCAACATAGGGGGACGAGATGTGGTAGTGTTGATTGATAGTGGGGCAACCATAATTTCGTATCCATGGAAGTGGTTGATTGTTTAGGATTGAAGCTGATAGGGTCTACAACCTTTGTTGTTAAGTTGGGGAATGGAAAGTTTGACAGAAGTTATGGGGTGTGTAAACAGGTGGTTCTTGATTTTCCAGAATTGCAAGTTGTTGACGATTTCCTCCCTCTCGTGTTAGGGGGTACAGACATCATCCTAGAAATTAAATGGTTACAGACCTTAGGGGATACATCAGTTAATTGGAAAGAGCAGACTATGTGGTTTTGGCAAGGAAAGACACGGGTTACACTTAAGGGGGATCCAGGATTGTGTCGGACGTTGGTATCTTTCAAATATATGCTAAGGTCTTTACGTCATGAAAAGGAAGGATTTTTGGTTGAGATGAGAAACTTACAACATTTACAGCCAAGACCTCAGCAAAAGCTAGGAGCTATTCGGGAATTATTAAATGAGTTTGGAGATATTTTTACACTGCCTACGGGGCTACCGCCTCACCGTGGCCATGTGCACTCTATTAATCTCAAGGAGGGTACAGAACCTATAAGTGTCGGACCTTATTGGTACGCACAAGTTCAAAAAGATTAGTTAGTTGGAGAGATGTTGGCAGCAGGGGTAATACAATCTAGTTCTAGTCCTTTTTCTAGTCCGGTATTATTAGTGAAGAAGAAGGATGGGAGCTGGAGATTTTGTGTGGATTACCGAGCTTTGAATAAATCTACGGTATTGGATAAATTTCCAATACCAATCATCGATGAGCTATTAGACGAACTGCATGGGGCAACAGTCTTCTCAAAGCTTGACTTAAAATCCAGGTACCATCAAATTCGCATGAAGATGAGGATGTTCCCAAAACAGCTTTCCGAACTCATGAAGGGCACTATGAATTCTTGGTGATGCCTTTTGGGCTAACAAATGCCCCCTCGACTTTTCAATCATTGATGAACAAGATATTTCGACCATACTTAAGAAAATTTGTGTTGGTGTTTTTTGATGATATTTTAGTGTATAGCAGTACTGTGGATGAACATCGACAACACTTGATTACTGTGTTTAATTGCTTACGAGAACAACAATTATATTGTAATAAAAAGAAGTGTTTATTTGCCCAAGAGAAGATTGAATACTTGGGTCATATTGTTTCGAAGAAAGGTGTGGCTGCTGATTCATTTAAGATATCTGCCATGCTCGATTGGCCAGTTCCCAGAAACTTAAAGGAATTACGAGGGTTCCTTGGTCTTACAGGATATTATCAAAAATTCGTGAAGGGATATGGAAAGATTGTTTGGGTTTTGACAGATTTGCTTAAGAAAGACAACTTTCAGTGGTCTGAAGAGGCGACTATAGCTTTTAATGCGTTACAGGAAGCAATGACAAAAGTTCCTGTGTTGGCATTACCTGATTTTAAGAAAGAGTTTATTATCGAGACTGATGCTTCCAGTCAGGGTGTAGGGGCTGTATTAATGCAAGAAGGAAGACCAATAGCTTACTTTAGTCAAGTTCTTGGGACTCGAGCAAGGCTTAAATCAGTATATGAAAGGGAATTAATGGCTATTGTTTTAACAATACAAAAATGGCGGCCATATGTGTTGGGAAGACGTTTTGTAGTTAGAACTGATCAACGAAGTCTTAAGTATTTACTCGAGCAGCGGATGATTACATGTGAACATCAACGTTTGTTATCTAAACTCAGGTTATGACTTTGAAATCCAGTATAAACCAGGTAATGAAAATGGGGTCGCTGATGCTTTATCTAGGAGAAGGGAACCTGTTACTTGTCATGCATTAACCTTTACCATGAACAAGGAACAGAGGGATATACAGTGGAAAAAGGTTGATTATTGTATAAGGGAAGATTAGTTTTGCCTCGCACATCAAAGTGGATTTTGCCATTATTCCGTGAGTTTCATAGCAGTGTCATGGGAGGTCATGGAGGAGTACTTAAGACATACCAACGAATGGCAGCAGAGTTATATTGGACAGGAATGAAAAAAGATGTGGCTAAAAGCTATTGTTACAGACAGAGACAAAGTCTTCCTCAGTAATTTTTGGCGGGAATTATTCAAACATCAAGGTACCAATTGAAAGAGAAGCACTGCCTATCATCCCCAAACAGATGGTCAAACAGAAGTCGTTAATCGAAGTTTGGAGGCTTATCTAAGGTGTTTTGCATCTAAAAGCCCAAAGCAGTGGGCTAAGTGGTTAGCATGCGCAGAGTTCTGGTATAATACATCATATCATTCTTCGATAAAAAACTACACCATTTAAGGTTTTGTATGGTCGGGATCCACCTCGTTTGGTGTACTGTGAACAAGGGCCTTCTTCAACGTTCGAAGTCGATAAATACTTGCAGGAGAGAGATGGTATTATTCGTGAATTAAAACTACACTTGAAAAAGGCCCAGCACCTTATGAAAAAGAAAGCAAATGGTGCTCGACAAGATGTTGAGTTCAAGGTTGGAGATCGTGTCTATCTAAAGCTCAGACCATACAGGCAACAGACATTAGCAAGGAGACAAAATGAAAAGTTAGCACCCAAGTATTTCGGTCCATATGAAGTTCTGGAACGAATTGGTCCTGTGGAGTGGCGTACAAACTTAAGCTTCCTGATTCGTCAGCTATCCACCCAGTTTTCATGTTTCACAGTTAAAGATGGCAATCGGAGATCAAGTGGCTATACCAGTGCTTCCAGTGTTTTGACAAAGAACATGGAGGTTTTATTACGCCCAGAAGAATTGGTAGGAGTCCGTAATTTAGCTGGGAATCTAGAGGTACTTATTCGCTGGAAAAGTTTACCTGGCTATGAAGCTACATGGGAATCATATGACCATATTAAACAACAATTTCCAGATTTCCACCTTGAGTACAAGGTGAATCTTTGGGAAGGGGGTATTGATATGACTCAAGGAAAATGGGGGAAGTGGTATAAGCGAAGATCCAAACAACAAGGGCTGAAGGGCGATTGGCCAATTAACTGAGAAACAGATGGGTTGAAGAGTAATTTAGTTTATTTAATTACCTTAATGTCGTCAGAATGTCTTTACCTTATTTAGTTATCTTGTTAGCCAAGTCAAGAGCAATATAAGTACTTAGGAGATATCGTGTTAGGGTTAGGGATTAATCTGTGAAGTCTTTGGTTTTGGCGTTCATTTCTTGTACCTTGTTCTAATTATTCAGTAATAATTAATTGTGTCAACTGTGAGTTCGTATCAGAAACTTACCGCTGTCCGCTGCTGATTTAGACCCCCATTACAACGGACACGTAGATACCCATTGCTCTCACTTGGAGGAGCTACAAAATTAGTGCATGAGAATTGATGATCAATACAACTTTTTAATCTAAAAGAAACGTAGGAAAAGTTCAAAGAGTTCAAAAACACCAAATTACATACGTGGCCAGTCAGATCTTGGAATAGATGATGGCCTCCACCCATCAGAATCAGCAGCATCCCATAGTTTCTGTACATCAATCTGCTAAAAAGTGGGATCAAAGTCGATAAGCTATTAGCATACCCATAATAAAACTTCACATCCAGAACAACACAGTCTTGATATCTGCTTTGCGTATGTTATATAAATAGAGATTTAAAAACTAATTAACTTCTGGTAAATACCTTGCAACTATACTTAAAGTAATCTACTATTGGCATCGTGATTTTGCAAAACGGAGCACACATATGGTTATCATAAGCATGTGACAGATAAAATCTCACCTAGGTTCTAGTGACCCTCTATCTAATCAAATAAACATCCTTCTGTCATCTTTACATCTTTTAGATTTCATCTGTGCTTTATTGCTTTTACATTTTTCCTCATGTTCATTGATTGTTATATTTGTAAACAAGTATGGTTTGACACAGGTTCACATATTGGCACACCATAAATCGCATCATGTCCTATCTTAAACGGTGTAAACAAGTTTGAATCTTGCAGTTCTACTTCACTTATATCAATCCTAATTAGATCAAGTAAATACTGCATTAATCAGTTGAAAAGAATAATCTATATCCAATCTATTCTCCACTGGTCTTCCGTGATCACCAATCTTATTATGCCCGTTCACAACTGACACAAATTATCACCCCATAGCCAAAATCATTTGAAGATACACACTTAACATCGTTATTCAATTCTAGCAAACAAAATATTAGCTGTTAGTTTGAAGCATGACAGTATTTGATGGGTAAGTAAGTTTATGTTGGCTTTTAAAACACAACTTTATTGTATATTCATTAGACAAAGATTGCTGGATATATGTATGATAAATTAACTTTTGAATCATTAGCGATAAACTTTATATTCTGCTGCATAGTGTGTGTGCCCTATTTCTTTTATTCATAACGTGTGTATCTTACTAAACATGATGGAAGATTTTTGTAACAGAGTAAAGACTGTAATAACCAAATATCTCTAAATCGTAGTATAGATTTCAAAAAAACAAAACTCGATTCTATATGCCTCTGTTACACTAATCTCATTCTGGGATTATATAAAGGGTGATAATCTAAATTCAGGCCCAAACCAAGAATCTGGTTGCTAAAGAGTATTTTGTGTTTCTGTCCCGTGCATCAAGTTTTTTTTATATAAAAAACACCCAATTATGATAGAAGTTATTGGAATCAAACTGTGCATAAGCGAACAAACGTAGGAATTTCAGGACATTAAACCACGTTTAAAATTACCCATTAATGGTTACTAGAAGGTCCAGGTGGTTACAAGTTAAAGGGCCACAATCAAGCTTATCAGAAGAAATCAATTATAGATACTAATACAATTAGATCCACTCTTCATAGACAAATACGGGATACCCGATGATAAGTATGGTCACGAACTCACAATGAGCTTGTGCTGGTCAGCTTGGCCCCTAAATAGCTTACGTCGATCAGTCACTGAGCAGGTAAGTTACTACAGACCTACTCCCTGATTTGTGTCACACTGAGTCGGTGAAAATGCAAATTTCATTGATAAGTTTTGGGGCATTGCCCAAATTAGTCGCTTGGTCACGGGATGTTGATGAATTAATGGGTCTCTACGTTCGAAACTTAAAAACATAAAGAATTGCCAAACAAAAAAAAATGTGCACCTTGGATGAAGAGTTAGTGGCAGAAGCAGAAGCAGCAGCAGCATTGAAGAAGTAAAAGAAGTAAAGTGTTGGGAAGGCAATTAGTAAAACAGCAGCAACTCCAAGTTTAACAGACACTCCTTTTTTTACTGGTTTCAACTGCTGTTTATTATGCAATTTCTTAAACGACGTCGTTCCTTCTCCACCAGGCCTGTTACAAAATAGTCAGTCGGATATATTGAGATTCAGGAGAAGAAGGAATAGATCAAATTGCATAATTGGATTAGAATTAAATTTACCTCTTCATTTATATGCAATTTAGATTTAGATAGATTCCCCCGATCGACTTCTTCAGCTTTCAGTCCACTAGAGATTTTGATAGACAGATCACAGATCTACTCAACTTCTACACAGTGTTTGTATTTTTTTCCATTAATCAACCTAATAATCCCTTCTAATCAAATGAGATCAAGCCACATGGAATGATGTCAAAGTTTCTAATTTATTAATCATTCCTTATATTTGTAATTATATATTATATATTTGTGTTTGGGTTAATAGTTAGTGGCAAGAGGAACTTCTTTTATTTCTTATGCCAAAGTACTTTTTTGTCCATGTAGTTTTTCGAATAAGCATTTTTCATGCTCGTCGTTAACTTTCGGCTAAATTCATCCCTGTGATTTTCTTTTCGTCCTTGCCTCCGTTAACCCCCCACGTGCAAATCACGTGAGGGGTACTTATGTCTTTTTCCACCCTTCTGTGTCTCGTGCAAGTTATGTGGATGTCGTATAAAATAGCAGCCACCCTCATTTTCCCCCTTTTCTATCTAAATCATCCCTGTGCTTTCACCCAATTTCCAGAAAAACAAAACCATTAAAATTACTTCACCAAATTAATCCAATCAAGTATGCAAAATGAAAAAAAAGGATCAATGGTTAAAGAGAGGCAAAAAGCCCAAAGATATCTCCTTTATTTTCGGTTAGTATTTTTTGATTTTTTTAGGGTTTTATTTGATTTTATAATTTATTTGTATTTTTTAATTAATGATATTTTTTTTTGTTTGCAGATGATTATGAAGGTATGATGACCCTAAACGTTCATCATAATGGTAAGTTCATTTCAAACCCTAAAAAACAATACGTAGATGAAAAGGTTGATTATTTTGATTTCATTGACTTGGAAGTCTTTGGCATGAGTGACATGACTGAAATTATGAGGGAGTTAGGCTATGAAAATGGATTATTTTTTTTTATCATTTTAGGGTACCTAAAACTGCTTTAGATGATGGGCTTAGGCCATTACTTGCTGACATGCATGTTGCCAATATGAAAAAATATGTTCCTAAGTATAAACAAATTGATGTTTATGTTGAACATAGTTCTGGGATACCTCTTGACCACTTTGATGATGCCTTAGGTAGTGAAACAATTAGGCAGAAACCAATTAGGGAGAATGTGGTTAATTTAGAAGATAGAGAACCAGTTAGAGACAATGTGGTTGTGAGTGAAGAAGAAGATGGTGAAGAAGAGAGTGAAAGTAGATCAGAGTGGGATGACAGTGAGGATGGTGACTTTGAACCAGATAAAGAGAATGATATAGGGGATGATGAGGACAGTGAACATGTTAATGAACCAGTTTGGGAGAATGTGAGAGATGAGGGCAGTTTACAACTTGAGAAGGAACCACCAAAAGATGTGGAAGTAAATATGAAACATTTTGAGTTTAGGTTTGAACCAGAAGTTGGAGAAGGTGTACAAGGTAATGAAGATGTACAAGGTAATGAAGGTGTGCAAGGTGTACAAGGCCAGGAAGC
Organism: Erigeron canadensis; assembly: GCF_010389155.1. NCBI lineage: Eukaryota > Viridiplantae > Streptophyta > Magnoliopsida > Asterales > Asteraceae > Erigeron > Erigeron canadensis. The sequence continues at coordinate 12,236,226 of NC_057766.1, forward strand.
TGTGCAAGGTCTTCAAGATCAAGAACTTACACCACATATAGAATTGAATGAAGAGGTTTTGGGGATTGACTTTGATGATTTTGATAGTGGCCCTGACGATGACACCCTAGAAGGATTGAGGAAGAAGAAATTAAAGTAGTTTAGGAGAAACAACCAAGTTAAGGCATTGTCTCAAAACCAGTCTAATAAGAGCAAATTCTTTGTGACTCAAGTGTTTGAGTCAAAGGATCCAGTGAAAGAAATGGTTAAAAACCATGCAATTGAGACTAGAAGGGACATCAGATTGGTAAAAGATGATAAGGAGAGGGTTAGGGCAAGATGATTTGAAACTGTGTCTGCATCTAACCCAAAATACACAAAGTCTAAAGTTGTGATGGAAAAGATGTCATTGTCTTCACCAGCAAAAGGAAAAAATAGTAATTCAGAGGGTGGAAGGAGTCTGCATGACAATGCAAAAGGTGTTAAGGGTATGCATGCAAGTGTGGAGGGTGAAAAGAGTAAAGATGCAAAAGGGAAGGGGGTTCTTGAGGAATGTGAAAAAGAATTTAGTCAAGAGGTCAAAACAGTGAAAAAAGCAGAGAAACCCACATGTCCTTGGACTTTGTTAGTTTCTAGGAGAAAGGATGAACAAAGATGGATGGTGAAGACATTAAATGAAGAACATAAATGTCTACCACTGAGGCAATTGAGGCAGTGTAATTCCACATTCATCATGAAGCAGATAATTGGCACAGTAGATGCAGATCCAAAAATCAAAGGAGCTGCAATTCAGGAAATCATCTCAAAAAGGTAATTTCTGTACTTTTTAATTAGTTAATTGTCAATTAATTTAGTTGTTAAATCTGTTTAATTGTCATATTTTTTAGTTGTTTATCTGTTTAATTGTCAATTATATTAGCTGTTAATCTATTTAATTGCTAAATTATCAAAGGTATCAATTGGGAATAAAGAGATTGACAGCTACTAGGGCAAAAAACAGAGCAAAGAAATTGCTTCAAGGGGATTACAACCAACAATACTCAAGGTTAAGAGATTATTGTTTAGAGTTGCAGCTTAGAAACCCAAACACAACTGTCAGGATTGAAGCTTAAGCAGAACCTAATCCAAATTCAGAAACAAGGCAGTTCAAAAGAATCTATGTCTGCTTGGGCCCATTGAAAGAAGGTTTCAAAGCTTGTAAAAGAGAGTTGTTAGGGTTTGATGGAGCCTTCATGAAAGGACCATATCCAGGACAAGTTCTTACTGCAGTTGGGGTAGATCCTAACAATGGAATCTATCCCCTAGCATATGCTGTAGTTGAGGCAGAAACATTTGACAGTTGGAGATGGTTTCTTGTTTGTTTGGGAGAAGACCTAGATTTATATCCAAACAGCAACTTTACTTTCATGTCAGATAGGCAAAAGGGGTTGGTCCCTAGAATTGCTAAAGTTTTCCCAATGGCTGAACATAGATTTTGCTTAAGACACATCTATGAGAATATAAGTAAGTTGTTTAGGGGAGAACTCATAAGGCAAATGCTATGGAAGTGTGCCACAAGAACCACTGAGCAAGAATTTGAAGCTGCAATGGAAGAGCTGAGGGTTGAAAATGATGGTGCCTACAACTATTTGAAGGCAATACCACCCAAAAACTGGAGCAGGGCTCATTTTTCTAGTAAGCATCTGTTTATCTTAATTTTGGTTTATTATAACTTAATTTTGATTTTAATATAACTAGAAATGTAATACAGGAAGGGCACATTGTGATATTTTGTTGAATAATCTTTGTGAGACTTTCAATAGTCAATTGGTTGAGGGTAGGGAGAAACCAATAATCAGTTGCCTAAAATATATTAGAGAGTATTTAATGATTAGGATTGTGACTGTGCAAAAGGTAATTGAGACATAGAAAGGTCCCTTGACACCAACAGCTGCACTTTTATTTGAATCTATCATGAATGATGCCAACCATTGTACTGCTATATGGAATGGATCACACAAATTCCAGGTTAGAGAATCATTTAGAGACCAATGTGTAGTTGATATTAATGAGAGGACATGTAGTTGTAGAAAATGGCAGTTGACTGGGATGCCATGTAAGCATGCAGTTTGTGGTTTATGGAATGCTAAAGATAATTCTGTGCAAGTGGGGATAGTTGAGGATTGGGTTGATCCATGCTATAGGTTAGATACATGGAAAGAGGTCTATGCATTTAAGGTGGAGCCTGTAACTGGATCTTCTTCATGGCCAAAGAGTACTTGTGCAACTAGGCTTCTTCCTCCTATTCATAAGACTCAAGTAGGCAGGCCAAAGAAACAGAGAAAGAAGAGTGCCATGGAAAAAGAAGAAGCAAAAATGGTTAAAAATGGTAAGCTTACAAGGGTTGGGAAGACTGTTACTTGTTCAAAGTGTAAGAACAAAGGACACAATCAAAGGCAATGCAAGGGTCAAAATAAAAGTCAGTCTCAAGGTCAACCTAGTCAATCCAAGGGAGGTTTGAAAAGAAAGAATGAAGCTGGTGGGTCAAGAAAAGCTGCTGCTGCAAGCCAATGTGGTCCAAGCCAAAGTCAAGGTGTAGGTGGTGCAAGTGAATCTGCTCTAAGTCAAGTTGGAGCAACTCAATCTGCAAGTCAACCAGCAAGAAACAACTGATAACCATTTGTTTTGTTTCAATTAACATGGTTGTATTATTATGCAGTTTCAGACATTATTTTAAGTTATGGTATTATGTTTAAGATATTGTGTTTAGTCTTTTGCTACACTATCTTATTTGTATGTTGGCAGTTTGTATTTTGGCACTATGGTATGCAATTTCTGCACTTATCTTATTTGTATTTTGGCACTATCATATTTTAAGTTATGGCAGTTTGTATGTTGACACTATCGTATTTGTAAATTTTCAATTTTGTTTGCTTATATTCCTTTACACATTCTGCACTTTGACACTTTCTTACATTCTGCACTTTGTTACTAAATTTTCATTCATCTTCAACATTAAATTACAAAGAAAATGGTAACATTACAAGAACAGTTAACCAAAATCTAAACCAAGCAAACTAAATGCTATACAACCAAAAACATATGAAAAATATCCAACTAGCAACCAAACACTTCTTCAATCGAATCAGTTGGCCATTTTTTTCCTCCAAATTTGCCTCCAAAGTGTTCTTAGCTCTTAGCAATCCAGGTATAATGTCCATGGATCTCATACACATTGGTGGATCAACCCATCCAATAAAGCCACAATTATTTGTTCCCTATTAACAAAAACATTGGATTTTCAAGATAAACCCAAAATCAAAATTTTACAAATTAGGGTTTTTGATTTCTTACCCGTCGTGAGCAGCAATAAAATCGACGACCTGGGTTTCTTGGTGTCCATGATGTTCGAACAATCGAAGGCCTCCCACACACAGAGTGAACATCCATGAACTAATTGTTTATGAGAGAAAGAGAGATGGGGAAGAAAGGTAGGTGTAGAGGAAAAGGGGGAAAAAAAATAAATGGGAGGGGGGGAATAAAGAATTTTCTTTTTTTTAGTATTTATCTTCAGTAGGTGTAAAGGGAAAGACACAATTGCCCTCACGTGATTGGCACGTGAGACGACCTAACTGAAAAGTTATAACGGCAAGGACGAAAAGGAAACCACAGGGATGATTTTAGCCGAAAGTTAACGGCGAGGATGAAAAATGCTTATTTGAGAAACCACAGGGACAAAAAAAGTACTTTGGCCTATTTCTTATTTAAAATGAGAAACAAAATTTTATAATTACATACTAGCAAGTAGCTATTAAAATAATACATTAGCCTTGTAAGAGGATTTCCATCATTAAAAAAGAAAAAACACCAAAATGACAAGTTAATATTAACTATATTAAAGTTCTTCCATATATCCCATGTTAATGAAGCAAAAATTCCTCGGTTCTTAACCCAAGGAAAACTCAAGACCTCGATTGCCTCATCACATTCTCCACTGAAATGGGCTTATTGTTAAACACAAGCTCGTCTCTTTTCAGAGTCGATCCAAATGTGTAATTAAGTCAAGCAACCACTTTGGGCCCCAAAAACACAAAGGCCCCAAGTTTTGTGATATATGGACTTATATCTTAAAAAAAGGAATAAGCGGCTGCTAAAAAGATAGGGCTTGACAGTTGATACTCTCCATACGGCCAAACACACTCCTTGAAAATTGAAAAGCTAGACGCCTACAACCATTAATTTTCTCTCTTAATATGATGACAACGCTCAATAGTTTTAATTACAGTGAAATTGAATCGTCTCTGACGTTCTTATGATTGAAAATTCATCTATAAATTTGGGTAAATTTATTCATTATTGTTCTTATCATCTTATGCTCCAAGAAATCAAAATCTTTTAATTACGCTCTTTAAAATCTTATATGCTCAAATAATTTGTTTTGGTGTAGACTACAATTCACAGCAAGTGAGGCAACTAACGGCAACACTGCGCCAATACTTGGTCAACAACGATCAACCACCTAGGGCAGTGGCACCACCAGGTTTACTGTTAACCTTTTGTGATTTTTATCTATTTTTATTGTGATTTATGTTAATTAATTTGTGAATCTGAATTATGTTATATTTTTCTATTTAATTTCCATCTCTTAATCTGTGATTTTTGTGAATTAGTGATTTCTAAGTTTTATTATTGATTATTAATGGCCAAATGAATTCGTACATATGAATGTGGTAATTCGAAAAAGATTAAAAAGTTAAAAAGAGAGGCTTTTATAGAATCACAAAAAGGAGCGCTATTGAAATTTATAAAACCTCTTAATGTTGATGAAAGTGTTGAATAATAAATTTTGTTAACTTTTCATATATAACCTAACCCTCGCTCTTTCTCTAGGCGATTTCAACAGCATGCTATCTTCTCAATTCTCAACTCGATCTTATTAGTTGCTACTGATTTCAATTCCTTCTTCGATCTGGTAGCTCTTCCACAATTATATTCGTTCCATCTTCTGTTTACTTAGGGTTTCTGATCGAATTAGGGTTTCTAGAGATTAGGGTTTCTTGTGGTTGTTTCTTTATGCTTTCAATTTTAATTTAATTCTCGTGATTGTGTTATCTAATATGGGTTAGCTGTTTGTTTGGGTTCGTGGTTATCATTGTTCATGAGAGCTAGTAATTTTGATTTTAAATCTATTGCTGATCGGTTGCTACGTATTAAAAATATGGAGAATAGAGGGAATGCATAATATCAACCTTTTGTAACATTGATGAACAACCTCTTGACGATGCATGTGGGACTACAGATTCTAAGACACCCACAGATAATAATTCTCCAATGGATAATCCTAAAGATGCAAGTGAGAAATCTGAACAGGTAGCTACAGAAATACCCATGTTTGTGACTACAGAAGGTGACACCAAATACTTAAATAAATGATAATGAACACAAAACATCGAATAATTCTTCAGGTTTACATGGAGATATCAAAAAGTCCATGAATTATGCTTCTACCGTGAAGATGAATAATACTCCTAAAAACCTAATTTTCGATTATTGGAGGTTGATACAACAGTAGATGGAGTTGATATATTGATCCCATGATGGGTGTATGTTTTTTATTTATTTCCTAGTCTTTAAAATTTATGTTGTACAAGTAACTATCTAAACTAACACACACTTTAACGAGTAGCGAACCCGGTCAGTTGAGTATAGCCTAGTGGTAAATTACAGGATCGTTCACAGGGACGCGTTGCGTTACCTAATCTTGTAGTACATGTAATTCTAGTTTGTTTGGGGGTTTGTTACTAACTCCTAATAAACTAATTTTTAGCAATTAAATAAGAAAATATAACCAAATGCTTTGCAGCAAAAGGCTACTCTGAAAATAGTTGTGAAAGGACGAATATCAGTAATTAAATTAAAATACTTGTTTGGCATCTCCGATCTCATGGTACGACCAGATACTATTATACTGGTTTGTTAGCCTGTTGGAAACTTAATCACGGTTCAGATTCTCGTTAGATTCACTTTACCTAAGTAGTAGTGCTGTCGCTAGACTCACACTACCCTTTAAAACAAATTTTCGCTAGATTCATTGTTTTAAGTATTATGACCTAAAGTTTGTGTTAGTAATTCATCTTTTAATTACCCGGCTCTTAAGCCATGACCAGATATAATTCCCTCCGGTGACCATAGTGCTCGTTTCCAAGTCAAAGGATCGCGTCTGGTATTGTTAAGCTTCATGTTCAATTCACCCTAGTTACTATGGTTCTGGATCCCTCGGTTACAAGTGAATCACTTTTTACTTCTAGTTATAGACCGACTAGTTGTTTTCTATCCTAGCATATTAGTCCTAGTACATGATCATAGACAATCATCAGAATTAAACTAATATGTTCAGATATAAAACCAATAGCAACATGAATTACTAATAAACATGGATCTACGATAAACAGTAAAGCACACTCCAACAGAATCTAAACAAACACAGTAAAACAATAAGCGTCTACATGATCACATTGATCCAAACAAGTATTCAGCCTACTAGCCTAGCATTATTAAAGGAATAACAAAGTCTGAGAATATAAAAGACATAGTTCAAAGACAAAGAGTAAATAAAGATGAAAGATCTAGACCAAGAGTGAAGAGCGGAAGGTGTTTAGATGCTCCAAAACCTCCTTGGAATCTGCAATTTCGATCTAGGGTTATTCCTGGGCGGCTAGGGCTGCTGAATCGGCTCTCTCTTAGGGTTTTGAGGGTTAGTTCGACTTAAATAGGTGTTTAAGTCGGTTACTGATCTGGGCCGACCAGCGGCGCTGGTGGGCCTGCCAGCGGCGCTGGCTAATGGGCTAGCGGCGCTGGTGATACTTCGAGCGGCCGTTGGTGGTCTGGAGAGCGTTCGCTGGTGAGCACCAGCTGCGCTGGGTATGTGTCCAGCGGCGCTGGTGGCTGCTGTCTTGCACTTGAGTCTTCGTTTGGCTCCCGAACCACTTCCTTGTGTCTTGTAACTTCATAGGCTTCCTTCTTGAGTCAGTTGATGTCATTTACCCTCGCTCGCATCTTCCGGGAACCTGCACAAACATATCATTCATTAAGTATCGATAGTTCCAGAATATTAACTCATTTAAGCATAGAAATGAAGCCTTTCTTTAGGGGTTTTTATCACAAAATGGATGCTCATCATATACCCCCACACTTAAGCTTTTGCTTGTCCTCAAGCAAAATTGTCCCAGAAAAATAAATCAATTGATGAGTGGACATTTTAAGTGTAAAAGTGATGTACTATATCAAATTCATTCAAAGGATAGTCATGCAAAATGATTTGAGAAAGCTTTAGACAAAATCAGTAAGCTATAGCTAGAGGCTAGATAATTAGTCAATCAAAACTAAAAGCTAACTTTTTATTTGTGTTAATACCTCTAAAACAGTTCTATACTTCCACATGTCTCACAACTCAATCTTACTACCTTTTGCAGACTAGTTAAGCACTTAATTCAAGTTTGTTTAGCAATCAGAACTACTAGCTACTAGCAAGGCGTTTATATTTCAAAAGTGTGTGTACTCGTGAGCCACTACTTAGATATACTCCTACACTACAGTCATGTTTGCTAGCTAGATACAAAAGCAGTCATACAATATTATCATCTTTAATAGTTGAGACAGCGGTGACAGGTCGGTGATTCCTCACTCGCAAAGCGACATAACTTGATGCATTTTTATTGATTTTACTCGTTAATAGTTCTTTGAACTTTTACTTAATCTACTGATTGCCTTTTCTTTTGGATTACTACATTATTCATGCAATAGACATTATCAGAGATCCCAGATGACTCATAATCCTACTCCGCATGCAACTAGTTCACATTAAATAGTGTAAGATTTAAGGTAAACCATACATCTAAATGAGTTCTTACACAAGTACGTAAATTAAGTCCAATTTATACACCTATGTTAATGACTAGAAAGCTCTAAATTGCTAGGTATATTAAAGTCCAGTTAAATGTGCTATGGCAAACATAATCGCATACAGTTTCAGTCTAAGCTCTAATTCAGTTGGAAGCATGAACAACCACAAATCTGTAGTTAAGCTAACAATTCTGACTAACCGTTCATCTTACCAAGCTAATGTTGCTTAATTATCGTCATCTTTTGTCTTCTTGCAAAGCTTATAATCTCAAAATAGTTTTCAGACACTTAAAACTTGAAATTTGCATGAAATAAGTAGTAGAAAACTCGTTTAAAATCAAACAATTTGACCAAGGGTTTTTCCTATTCCATCCCCCCACATTTAAATTGTACAACGCCCTCGTTGTACTAGTCATAGAATACAAAGGGTAATAGGAAAAACACGTAAAATTGAAAGTAAAAGGATTAACGAAACTTTTCGGGTCTAAAATTGCATGATAATTTGTTGAAGATGGCATTTGTATGGAGAGAGTTGAACATGATGAGCTTTTGGATAACTTCAATCGTCTCCATTTGATGGCGATCCATGGTTGCTTCTCCATCTTCTTTTCTTTTTGGTATTTTTTTATTTTTTAGTTTTTTTGGATTTTTAGGTTTTTCTGATTTTTTTTGTATTTTTGGTGATCTGGTGCGCAAAACGGAGTTGTAAACGACGCTGATTGGCGGAAAATGGTTCTGGTGGTGGTGCCAGCGGCGCTGGTGAAGTGGGTAGCGGCGCTGGATCTGCACAGGTCCAGGTCCAGCGACGCTGGTGGTGTGGCCAGCGGCGCTGGTCTGCCCAGATGCAGTTCCAGAGGCGCTGGTTGTCTGACTAGCGGCGCTCGTGGCTCCTGTACTTGTTCCGCAATCTGATTTCTTCAACGATTTGATGCACGAACTCCCCCACACTTAGCTTTTGGCCAAGTGCATGGTTTCCTTCAGACTACAAAGCAAAATACTTCTGCACACTTCTATCAATTTATCAAAAATGGAAAATACGAGCTAAAACAAAATGAAAAATAGAAACATAAAACACGATTGCAATAAGTTACTTGTTCCTTCGATCCTTGAAAGCTTGCATCTGTGATACTTTCAACATTTTCATATCATATCACAAACGATAAAGTTTAAAACAATCACTTAGTTGCAATTAGTTACAATTCCTAAAAATGAAAAATAAAAATGAAAAATGAAAAATTACTGTTTGGGTTGCCTCCCAAGAAGCGCTAAGTTTACTAGTCTTCAGCCGGACTCGGTTTTGGAACTAGGTTGAGGAGTACGGGTTAGGCCTAGGGCCGGCACCCGTTGGTGTTTGTTCGAAGTGACTTATAGCTTCTTTGACGTTGACTCCTTTCTTCTCCTCCAAGCTTTCTGAGTTCCTCCTTGCTTCCGTAGCTTCATTCATCTCCACATCGATCAGCTTTTGAACTCCAGGGTCGATTTGATTTAACATGGGCTTAGGATCGCAAAATTCGAGATTGCAGTTGGTGCCAGCGGCGCTGATAGGGTTTGAGCGGCGCTGGTTGTTGTCCTGAAGGGTACCAGTGGCGCTGGTGGTGTCCCAGCGGCGCTGGTGATCTCCAGGTGGGTGTCCAGCGGTGCTGGTCTTCATACCCAACGGCGCTGGTTGCTTTGCTTCAGCTTCCGACTTTGCTTTCTTGTATAATTCGGCTTCTTCCCTTAACTTAGCCCTCTGATCAATGTGGTATTGCCTTAGCTGTTCCAAATACTCTTCTTTCCGTATCTTGTTTTCCTTTTTGTCTCTTTCCATCTTTTCTTCAACTTTGCCGTATACTTCATTATCCAAGAATCCATATGCCATAAACTCGCCGATTTCCGTGAGCTCTTTCCCCAGTATTCTTTCTAGCAAGTAGCACTTTCCCTCCTTAATCCATTGCTAAATTTCTTGATTAACGTAGTACGATCAATCGCATAAATTAAGCAATGCTCTTTTATTACTTTAATTCTTCTCCATGCCGATCTTATTGATTCTCTCATACCTTGCCTAAACTTTTCTAACATCTCTTGCAATTTAAGTTGGTGTTGTAGTCTCACATAGTAGGGAATTTCTTCTCCTCTTCTAACTGCTTCCGCTAGGATTTGTACTTCTTTTGAGTCTTGGGTTCCTTCCTCCTCTTCATCCTCTGACTCTTCAAATTCCGCTTCATAAAACCTCTCATCTAAGATCTTTATCCTAAATTCAGCTGGCTGAGTGTGGAAACATCCATACGCGGCCTTATCTAATAGAAAAAGTCTGTAATTTATAGGTTATGGCAATGCGTCTTTGTTTTTATCTTTCCTGCTATGAACTTCATACGTTCCCATGACTCATCTACCTCCTCATATTCATCCTGCTTGAACTCCTGCATTTCTAAAACTGGATCCTTAATTTCAAAGTGGAATTGAAACTCTCTGTTCATTTGAACATATCTCGGGTATTTCCCTTCATCCTCTATCTTCATGCATGTTGCTTCATGCTTTTGCTCCTCTTCCTTATGATAGCTTCCTTTCTTTGATGGTCTTTCTCCCAAGATGCTTTCTGGGCTTCCATTGAATATTCCTTCGGATTTTAGATTAGCTATGAAGTCATATCTTTCACTGTATTCTATTTCCTCTCGAAGTCTCTTTCTCTCGAGAAACTCCAAAGCATTCTTCGTGTTATTCAGGAACATAGTTCTTGCCACCTCCTCGCCTAACCTAGCTTTCTCTTTTTCTCCAAGACCATAATAGAACCAAACAATATAGTCGGATGGTTTCAAATTCTCATCCCCGAGCAATTTTACAGTTTCATTCATTCTTGCCCATGCATCTTCCCATTTCTCAAACCACAACTGTTGAAAGTTTTCCAAGTTTCGCCTCAATATACCTTCTCGGCTGTTATCTTGACGTCCAAAAGCTGTAGATGCCTTGAACAGAAAACCAGAACGTTGATCAGAGTTCTCCAGCGGCGCTGGTGTACCTCCAGCGGCGCTGGGATGAGTCTCCAGCGGCGCTGGTTCACTTCCAGCGGCGCTGGCTTCCATTTTGAAGAGCTTCTCGTTTCCAAATTGCATTTTGCTGCTTTCCTTTGGTTCTAAACGTGCATCCACTGGCCCAGTCCAATGCATTATTCCTGTCCTAATTGAATTGGCTAAACGAAAACTAAAGAAAAACAAACGAGAATGAAGAAGAACAAAGAAACACGAAAACTGTTAGTAACTTCTAAAACAATATGAAATCTTAACTAACTTAGATGCAAACAATCTATCTTTATTTCTAGAAACAGTAAAAAGAAAATATTTTCGGATTTTTAAATTTTAAAAGAAAAATTAAAATGCAACTAATTAAGCTAAACCTATTTTGACCTAATTTTGACCTAATTTTTATTTAACCTGATTTGATCTAAAATGAAATGCTAAAAAGTAACTACTTCGTGCCGAAACACAAAATAGGGTCGAACTACAATACTAAACTAAGAATGCGTCGCGTCCCCGGCAGCGGCGCCAAAAAGACTTGATGGGTGTATGTTTTTTGTTTATTTCCTAGTCTTTAAAATTTATGTTGTACAAGTTACTATCTAAACTAACACACACTTTAACGAGCAGCGAACCCGGTCAGTTGAGTATAGCCTAGTGGTAAATTACCGGATCGTTCGCAGGGACGCGTTGTGTTACCTAATCTAGTAGTACATGTAATTCTAGTTTGTTTGGGGGTTTGTCACTAACTCCTAATAAACTAATTTTTAGCAATTAAATAAGAAAATATAACCAAATGCTTTGCAGCAAAAGGCTACTCTGAAAATAGTTGTGAAATGACGAATATCTGTAATTAAATTAAAATACTTGTTTGGCATCTTCGATCTCATGGTACGACCAAATACTATCCTACTGGTTTGTTAGCCTGTTGGAAACTTAATCACGGTTCAGATTCTCGTTAGATTCACTTTACCTAAGTAGTAGTGCTGTCGCTAGACTCACACTACCCTTTAAAACAAATTCTCGTTAGATTCATTGTTTTAAGTATTATGACCTAAAGTTTGTGTTACTAATTCATCTTTTAATTACCCGGCTCTTAAGCCATGACCAGATATAATTCCCTCCGGTGACCATAGTGCTCGTTTCCAAGTCAAAGGATCGCGTCTGGTATTGTTAAGCTTCATGTTCAATTCACCCTAGTTACTATGGTTCTGGATCCCTCGGTTACAAGTGAATCACTTTTTACTTCTAGTTATAGACCGACTAGTTGTTTTCTATCCTAGCATATTAGTCCTAGTACATGATCATAGACAATCATCAGAATTAAACTAATATGTTCAGATATAAAACCAATAGCAACATGAATTACTAATAAACATGGATCTACGATAAACAGTAAAGCACACTCCAACAGAATCGAAACAAACACAGTAAAACAATAAGCGTCTACATGATCACATTGATCCAAACAAGTATTCAGCCTACTAGCCTAGCATTATTAAAGGAATAACAAAGTCTGAGAATATAAAAGACATAGTTCAAAGACAAAGAGTAAATAAAGATGAAAGATCTAGACCAAGAGTGAAGATCGGAAGGTGTTTAGATGCTCCAAAACCTCCTTGGAATCTGCAATTTTGATCTAGGGTTATTCCTGGGCGGCTAGGGCTGCTGAATCGGCTCTCTCTTAGGGTTTTGAGGGTTAGTTCGACTTAAATAGGTGTTTAAGTCGGTTACTGATCTGGGCCAACCAGCGGCGCTGGCTAATGGGCTAGCGGCGCTGGTGATACTTCGAGTGGCCGCTGGTGGTCTGGAGAGCGTTCGCTAGTGAGCACCAGCGGCGCTGGGTATGTGTCCAGCGGCGCTGGTGGCTGCTGTCTTGCATTTGAGTCTTCATTTGGCTCCCGAACCACTTCCTTGTGTCTTGTAACTTCATAGGCTTCCTTCTTGAGTCAGTTGATGTTATTTACCCTCTCTCGCATCTTCCGGGAACCTGCACAAACATATCATTCATTAAGTATCGATAGTTCCGGAATATTAACTCATTTAAGCATATAAATGAAGCCTTTCTTTAGGGGTTTTTATCACAAAATGGACGCTCATCATCCCATTAACTTCGGTTATTGTGGTAAACAATCGTTTTGAAAATTCCCTATATGGGTATTTTCTTGGTGATCGTTGCCTATCCTGTTGTTGAGAACTATGTTAAAAATGCTTGGGCAAAGGCTGGTGTGAAGAAAGTCATGATGAACGCAGCTGGATTCTTTTTCTTTCAGTTTGAATCTCGCAACGGCATGATGCAAGTTCTAGAAAAAGGACCGTTGATGATTAGATCTACTCCTATTTTCTTAAAAGAATGGACTCCCAATGTTTCATTAACCAAACAGGATAGGTCTAGTGTTCCTATTTGGGTGAAGATGTATGATGTACCGCTTGCAGCATATACAGAAGATGGATTAAGTATGTTGGCTTCTAAAATTGGTAAGCCTATTCTCTTGGACTCGTATATGAGCCATATGTGCTTACACTCTTGGGGACGACACTCATTTGCAAAAGCCTTGATTGAAATTGATGCTACTCGTGGGTTGAAGGACATGTTGTTAGTGGGAATTCCAAATGTGAATGGAGAGGGTTTCTCTACAGAAGAGGTTATGATAGAATATGAATGGACGCCGCCTTGTTGTACTCATTGTAAGACCTTTAGGCATAAGGATAGTTTATGTCCTTTACAGGTAAAGGAGGTTCCAAAGAAGACAATTGTAGATGACTTTGTGACTGTGAATCATAAAAAAAAGCAAAAACAAGGTTAAGCGGGTTGAGGGTATTAAACTTACGAAACCTAAACCCCAGGTAATATATCGAGATAAGCAACCATCACAGGGTATGCCTACTCCAGCACCTAAACCTGTTAATTAACCTGGGTCGACTTCGTCTACCTCTCCTATAAATGTTCAAAAGTCTGTTCCAAGTACGTCTACCGCACCTCCTCCTGGACCGAGTTCTTTGCCTAAGAATACATGTATCTCCTTAAATAATCCATACTCAGTCCTAGACGAGAATATTGATGAGTATGGATACAAAATTGATACGACTTCACAAGTGTTTGAGCATTAAAATGAGGAGCTCAATCATGAATGGATTTAACCACAAAAATCATCAAGATCTCCTACGAAGTAGTGCAAACTTAATAAATTCTTGACGAATCTAAGGTGTAAGATGATTTTCCCATAGAGATGTATCGATCTATGGAGGATATGGGTGTAAAATGATTTTGATATAATGATTAATTGATAATGAATGTTGATAAATATGAATGTATTGCTGCTGCTGTATATTCTCTGCAGTTGCAGAGAATGTTATAAACGTGTGTGTGAAAGAGAGAATGTGTATGTAATGAATTGACAACCCATGATAAGGAGTATTTATAGGCTTCCAATTAGGGTATATTTGAGTACTGGGCCTGTCAGATATGGGCCCTGGCCCAAATCCCAAGGTACAAGGTAGTCAACATTTGGAATCATGATGTGAGGATTCATAAATTGTCCTTACCAATATTCATAAGTATGAATATATAATGATAACTTTCGGATTGATGTAAGTAGAGGGTGCGAGAGGAAAGTCTTAGTCTATTGTCGTGAAGCTTGGGCACCAGCCTAGGAACTTAGCCTTTTCACTTTAAGTTGTGTGGGCTCTCAAGCCTTTATATAAATTAAGCTACTTCCATAGTTGGGTCAAGGTCTAATTTCCTAACCTTGACTTAGCCTATCCTTTCCTTCCAAGCCTCTTCCTTTTTCTCTCCTAAATCTCCCCTCTCTCTTTCTTGGATTCTAACTTGGAGCCACGGCTGGGGCCCACGTCCTTGCCCTCCAGCCTCGTCTCCCTTCTCCTTTTGCCTCTCTCTCTCTTGCCTCTTTCTCTCTTCCTCTTTCCTTGGCCGATTCCCTTTATATATATATATACATATATATAAGAATATTATTGTTATTTCTTATCCTCCTTAGGATTAGCCTCTCTCTCTCTTCCTCCTCTCTCTCTCTTCGATCTCCTCTCTCTCTTTTTTTCTTTTCTTGTTTCGTTAGATGCAGGCCCCATTGGAGGCTTTGACTCTCCTTTCCTTTAAAGCTAGATCCTTCCTTCTTTTTTATTTATCAGAGATCGATTTACATATACATAGATTAATTAAGCAAAACTCTCCTTCTCCAAGCTTCTTTCTTTTCTTCAGTCGATATATACATATAAACTAGGGCTTGTTTTGGTGAGATCTTCACCATACTTATCAACAAGGAAGCAAAGCAGAAAGCAATGTCCATCAAAAGCCGGTTATAAATACTGAATTTCCGGATAGTGATGATGACGAGGTGATATTTGAGGAAAAATCTGAACTACACAAACAAGGGGTAAGCACTCCTTCTCAATCGTTTCCTCATGTATAATATCGCTTCATGGAATATAAGGGGAATGAACCAAACCCCCAGCAAAAAGAAGTTCGACAAATCGTTACTGAAAATCAGTTATGTATCTGTTCTATTTTAGAATCCTATGTTAGTTCTGCCCGTCTTTAGGATGTTTGTTCTACGGTTTTTGTTAAATGGAGCTGGACTTCGAATGCAAGCATGTCATGATCATATCTCAGACAGATCAAGTAATACATACCCAGGTAGTACTTAAGAATGAAAGAAAGTCTTTAATGTGCTCTTTTGTATATGCTCATAACCATTATACTCAGAGGCGTGACTTATGGCGTAACTTGTGTGTTGACAAGGTGTTTGTTCATGATAATCCATGGTGTATTTTAGGAGATTTTAATGCAGCCTTGAACTTAGAAGACAGATCATTTGGTGGTTCAAAGATGGATATTGCTATGCGTGAATTCAAAGAATGTCTGGACAGTATAGAAGTCTCTAATGTAAATACCATAGGTTTGCATTATACATGGAATAAAAAACCAAGAGGGGATGAGGGCTTATTAAAAAAGATCGATCGCATAATGGCAAATATTCACTTTCTTGATGCGTTTAGGGGTGCGGTGGGAGTTTTCAAGCCATATAGAATATCGGATCATTCACCTGCTATCTTGCTACTTCCACGAAGAGCCAAATTTGTCCCAAGGCCTTTTAACTTTTCTAATGTGTTAGTTCATAATGCAGGTTTTAAACAGGTTGTCTCAACTGCGTGGAATATGGAGGTTTCTGGTTTTCATATGTACCGAGTTGTGCAAAAGATGAAAAGTTTGAAAAAACCGTTGAGAAAGCTGTTATATGAAAAGGGAAACCTACATAATAAGGTAGAGGTTCTTAGAAAGGAGCTTGATGAGGTACAAAATGCTATTGATTCAGATCCCTTTAACTCATTGTTACGAGAGGAGCATGCTGCTTATCTCCATGCATATAACGAAGCTATCTTTGATGAGGAATGATTTCTGAAACAAAAAGCAAAGGTTGAGTGGTTACGGGTTGGAGATTCGAATTCATCTTATTTTCATAAGATTATAAACAGTAAGGCAGTATTAAACCGAATTGATATGATATCGGATGCTCATGGTAACCTTATGGATGGAGAAAATGTTAAAGATGCTTTCATTGCCCATTATACTCAATTTTTGGGACAAGCTGCGCAGGTGACTCCTTTAAATTCTTTAATTTATTTCAACGTAAGTTGTCACATGAGAAAGCTCAAGACATGGTTCGAGATGTTACAGATGAGGAGGTAAAAAATGCTATCTTTTCTATGGGAGATGACAAATCGCCTGGCCCAGATGGATTTTCTGCTTGTTTCTTTAAAGAATCGTGGGATATCATTGGACGTGACGTTATTACTGCTATTAAAGAGTTCTTTGCAAGTGGTAATCTCCTTAAGGAGCTGAATCATCCTGTCATTGCACTAATCCCCAAGGTAAAGTCTCCTACTCTTGTCACTAATTATAGACCGATCTCGCTGTGTAATGTGTTATTCAAGTGCATTACCAAGATTCTGTCTAACCGAATGAAAGATTGTTTGAATGAGTTGGTAAGTGAAAATCAATCTGCATTTGTGCCGGGGAGAAGGATTACTGACAACATTCTTCTAACTCATGAGCTTATGCATAATTATCATCTAGATAGGGGAGCTCCACGATATGCCTTCAAAGTTGACATTCAAAAAGCATATGATACGGTTGATTGGGGTTTTCTCCGATGAATTTTACTTGGATTTGGTTTTCATCCTCATATGGTTTCTTGGATTATGAAGTGTGTTACTACTACTACCTTTTCTTTGTCTATTAATGGGACCATGCACGAGTATTTCCAGGGTAAAAGAGGTTTAAGACAGGGCGACCCTCTTTCACCGTATCTTTTTACTTTGGTTATGGAAAACTCGGGATGCAAGATAAAGCACACGCGCACATGGATGTTACATAGGATAAGCTAAATGAGTGCATAGACTAAGCATAAATAGTCGAATACATAGTTCAAATAAGCACAACTTAGTTCACAAACATAAATTCCATAGCATTCAAATAAAAATTAAGATAAGTTCCCACGCAGGGGAAACAGTTAGGCATATTGCCATCTAGCACATAAGAAGGCATGCAAGACTCCCAATCCTAAGCCTGAAGTCTGCTACGAGTCCCATGCTACCAATCCTAGCCACGATTTGCTTGGTTACTTGAAAGGAATACTTAAAAGAGTCAACACAAAGGTTGGTGAGTTCGTAGGTTTGAAATCATGATTGAATGCTTGTAATCCTCATTTGAATAACATATAGTTTACTTGAATAACCACTTGAAAGCATTAATAGATTGAATGAATGAGATTTAGGCCGTCAATAGAATTCATGAATAACGTAGTATGATGTGGCTATAGACCTGCCTACGACACATAAGTATGCGTATGAGTATAATCGTGCACTTACGGTACCTGGCTAGTATGTATCAATCGTGCACTCATAGTTATAAACATGACATGGCTAGTATGTATCAATCGTGCACTCACCGTCATAAATATGACATGGCTAGTATGTATAGCATAAAGTAGTCTAATAGCCATAGGATAAACAATGAAAGTAGTTACGGCATATATAAAAGCATAATCTGTATTCCTTTCACCCCAAAACATAAGTATAAAGGGGCTACGAAAACTCACAGTGATCTGGTACAAGCACAGTTTATAAGGACAGAGGACAAGCACAGAGACAGATAGGTTACATCTATCGAAATCCAAGCACGTCTTGATGGAGGCCTAAGCACATGTCATTGATCATAAATAAGTACGCATATTAGTTCATGTGATTAATTAACCATTGAAAAGCCCTTGATGAACTGATAATTTGGTCCTTAAAGATCCTTGAATGTTTTGACTCAAAAAGGATTTGAATGGACTTTAAGTACTTGAATTGGACTCGTTCTGAACGTCTTTGAACTCACACAAATGAAATTATAATGTAAATTAGTTGATCGTGTCTTTAATAATGAACTTTAACCTTAAGAACTTAATTTGATTGCTCATAGAACTTGCACTTAAATGATTACAATAAATCACAACTTTAATGTATTCGATTAGGGTTTGTACAATGTACATAGTTCTAGATCGTTTTAGGAACTAGCTTTACTGTCAAAATATAGTCTTGAATGTGATTAATCAAGTGGTAACGATGTTAAGAATTGAGTTGGTGATTAAGTACATGATTAGATCGTTTTAAGTGTGATAGGTTATAGGTACTAGATCATTTTAGGGTTTCAGAGTCGTCCTAGGTTTCCAGTGTTCAAGACCGTCCCATCTGCTAGCTCAAGATCGTCCCATCTGCTAGCTCAAGATCGTCCCACCTGATGGCTCAAGATCGTCTCATATGCAGGCTCAAGATCGTCTTATACGCAAGATCGTTTCAAGGTTACTTGGTTCAAGGTCGTTTCATGTTCAAGTTAGGTCAAGATCGTCTTAGGTGTCAAGGCTTAAGACCGTTTCAGTAGACTTAAGAACAAGAACAAGATCATTTTCGATTCAAGTACACAGATTGAGCGAAACCGATCTTAGAAGATCAGTTACCCAGAGGTGTACCAAAACAACAACACATCACAACACAACATCCAACGAGATCCAACGAGCAAGCACGAAAGAACAAAAAAAGACCGCCCTAGGACGATCTTGGTGATCAAGATCGTCCCATTGCCAAGATCGTTCTATCCTCAACAAGCACGAGCACACAAGGAAAGTCTAGGTCGATTTCAGGACTTGTTTGGACATAGCACTAGAACATATATACACAATAACACTATCTCATAACACTTTTACCGATTTCAAGATCAAATATAACATAAACAAGTCGTGGCACTCAAGAACAAGTTGTGCCTTCATATTCAAAAATGGGTTTTGTGGATCAAAGCATGTTATGACCCAAATTTGTTCATAAAAATGTTACTAAACACATTTAGACATAAACCCATTAACTATTAACACGATTTTCATTCAAGAATTGGGCCAAATCATCAAGAACATAAACTTGAAAAAGTACACTTTTAATTTGATCAAAAACCCATCAAATGTTGTTGTTACCTGTGAAGTGATTTTAGAAGTGTGTTTTGATTATCACAAGGATGCTAAAAGTACAAACGATTTCGATTGAATGTATCAAAATCAAAAGATGCTCTTGTGTGTGTTTTATGGTGTCTGGAGTGTATGTTTTAGTGAGAGAGTGGGGAGGTGGAGAAGATGAAGGGAATGGGGTCTCTCTCTCTAACTCTCTATTTATAGTTTTCCAATATTAAATGAACTTAATAAGTGTAAGGACTATTTGCGAACATTTTGAACTAGAACTTTTATGAACACGAACATTTACGACCCGAACTTTAGTATTTTATCATATTAAATCACAAACTCGTCATATAAATCAAGATTTAAGATCAAATTGACCTTCATATAAGCACATAATTGGGTCTAAAGATTATCAAGAACTTAAATAAAGTGAACTATATATCTAGCCGTTCTAATGGCGAAAGTACGATTCGAGGAGCTTATCTAGAACATTTCTAAGACGGTTGTTACAGCAAATAAATGTTGTTGTACAGGTCACAAAAGCTTTCTTTATCAATGTTCAACTTGCATTGTTCTCCTATTTTGAACCGGTTATTTATGGATTTATATACACTAGTATTGACCAGCAGGACGCAACAACAAGTAGACCAGGACCAATGGACCAGGTGACCAGCAAACAGTGACGAGCAGGAGGCAACAACTAGTATAATTGGTGATGAGAGGAAGGAAAAGAAGCTCATAGACCAAGACAAGCAGACCAGATACCCGTTTTTATTCTTTATTTGTTTACTCTAAATTGTATGTTAATAAACTGTAAGGTGCCCTATCATTGCGTGGATCGTAATAAGATGTGATTCGTTATGTCAAGAGTGCAGAATCCTCTTGAGATAACTAGATTGCTATCGCCTTTTGTTAATTAATAAGTAATTAATCAACCCAAGGAGATGCACAAGGCTTCTGGTTCGTGTAGAAGAACACACGGAGGAACAATTAACCTTAGCTCGTAAATTCGTGAATAACTATCAAGAATTCGTAAATCATTAACCTAATTTCGTAGATTAGGTCTGGTATTTATACTAGTTAAGTATTGGATCGTGTGGGCTTAGGCCTTAATCGCAGATTAGGCCCGAAACAATAAGTCAATCGACTTACCTCGTGCTGACGTCAGCACGAGGTTGTTCCTACATGCTGATGGCGTCAGCAAGAGGGAGGACCCTTGACTCTTTGTTTTGCTTCTTTTAGCTCGTACATAACATCCAATCATCGTTTAAGCGTTCTACGACACTTATAAACCTTGATTCTATGTTCTTGTACCTGCAAAACAATATATAACCCACAAACATAATACAAAACATAAACATATATAATATTGAAGTTAAAACGTAATCATTAAATATCAACATAAGTTCTTATTCAAATGATTACAAACATAGTTCCTAAAACATAAACGATAATCAAACCTATGTTGCGATTGTCACAACGAATGTGCATCTACGGACTCCCCCTTGACGATTGCAACTAGATCTCTTTAAAGTCTTCAAAACTTGAACTTCAAAGCTATCCATTAAATAAAAGCCTGATGCTATTCGCATGAATTCTCTCTTGTAAACAATGAGCGAGAATGTTGCGATAGCGTCTTTCCTCTACTCTCCAAAAATCCACAGCTAAGCAAGGTGTATCCAAAAGTCTTCTTTGATCACCTCTTGACAAATTGACAACCTGCATCGGATCATACATGCGTAGCAACATCTGTTTTTGTGAATCATCAACAAACATCTGTGCTTCGCCTGACTTGATATCTATCTGCCAAAATGTCATCTCTGTCAGCATATCTTGATCCCATCTGATAGCGGGAACCTTCTTAACACATTTAATTCTTTTCTGGACAAACCGAAATGTGCCATCTGGATTGTTAATCTTCTTCAAAGGTGTTGGCTTTATCAACCTTTCTTCTGGCTTCAGACCTCTACACTGAAATACTTAATTCTTTCATCTCTGAATCTATTCCAGTAGAAATCTGCAAGTCCATTGCTCTGAAGATTAACGAACCAGCGTCTTCCCAAATCTATCATGTCAGAATCACTGAGAGAGTGGAAGTGTCTTTGACTTATTGACATGTACTGGCAACCCTCCTTCTCTTGATAATAAACAATTTGATTCTGTGATCATAGAACCAACTTTGTATCACTGAGAAATATTTGGGTGCATCCTTGTCTGAGACATATTCCCAAAATATTGATGGTTTATATGCATCACATATCATCAAACCAGTATGTCCTCTATAACCTGGAATTAGTCTATTAATAATAAACTCATGATCTTGCTGCACCGGAGGTATATTAAATCTTCCAAGATCAACCTCTCGCGTAACATCTATATTCCAGAATAGATCAAAAATATTGTCATGTCCTTCATCAACTATGTTTGCATATAAAGCAAATCTCAACCTTGCAGCATTCTTAGGTTCATCTGGACTATCTCTGATTGGATTGAGATTGAGATGTTCTACTTCAGCTATTGGTTCAACTTGAATGACTTCATCTTCATTAAAGACACGATCAAAGTCATAAGGTGTCTCAAGCAACCTTTTTCTATCATAAATATAATGTAACAATTACATTAATATTTATCTTATAATCTTTATCTATTTTAACTTACAACAATAATATTATATCATAAATATAATGTAACACATACATTCATATTTATCTTATAATTATTACAAAAACAAAAACAAAAATCATTAGCACTAAGGTTCATAATCCGAATCTGACTCTGACTATGAAGATGTATGAATTAACCCTGACTGTTCTTTCATTTGATCCCTAAGTGATCCTGGATCATAATAATTATCATAATCCATAATCTCTGCTCTAGCTCTCATATGAGCTTGTGGATCTTATCCCAATCTCTTTTCTAGTCTATGCACAATTAAAGGGTGCAAATCTGACTCTGTAGAGGCATTGGTAGTAGAATCAGTCTTAGTTGACTCACTATCCTGAGTAGATTTTCCTTTGCTAAGATTTTCTTTTTCCCTTTCTATTCTATCAGAATTAGAATCGGAGTTACCTGAATTGGAATCTTCGCCATCATCATTATTATCTGGATCATCAGGATTTGCATCTGGAGCGGTCATCACAACTTTGCCTTTATCTTGAGTCCTAGAAGTACTAGCACCACCTGTACTAGCAATCTCTGACTCTCTTTGTCTTGATGACCCCCCTGAATATTTGCAGTCTCTGTATCCAAAGCATCATCAGCAGCATCTTGACCTTGACTTCTATTCTCTGGCTCACCAACATCTGGTTGTGCTTGATTAGGACCTTGAGTTGGATCTTGATCTTCATGATCATCATCTCTTGAATTCCTTTCTAGCTCATCATCCTTACAACCACTCTTATCTCCCCCTTGAGCCAAGAATTGGTCAAGTCTAGAACCAAGAGAATGAACAAAAGTTGTCATCATGTCCATCTCTTCCTGATGCTTAGCAGCTTGGAGCTTTAGCTAACTCTCCAAAGCTGTGACCCTCATCTCCAACATCTTCTTCTCTGAAAATAAACGACTCAGCTGCACTTGAACCGGAGCAACTGGACGTGACGTAGAAGCAACATCTGATGTAGAGGCTTGAGGTGGCATCGTAGCTTCAAATGAAGGCATACGAGCACTAAAAGTTCCTGTGGGAGGCATCTGTGGTCTTTGCAGAGGAGCCAACAGACGTCCCATGACAGTAGAAATAGGAATTGTCGCCTGAATAGAAGCAGACGAAGGCCTAGGAGCAACAAGTGTCGGCTCTAGCTCTTGACTAACTGTAGACTCCGGAGAGCAGGAATCGTAACAGTTGTAGCCTCAGTAACAACTTGTGCGCGAGAACCAATACCCCTTATTATAAACTTTGGTCTCGACCTTTTCTCCCCAACAGTAACACCAGCAGCAGAAGGAGCAGACACAGAAGGTGCTCAGAGACAGAAGCTCTTAAAGCAACCAATGGAGTATCACCAACAGAAGGTGCATGAGACCTCTCCATGGCTTCAGAATAAGCAGCAAACTCTCTATCAACCTCAGCTTGAGATCTTGCATGTCTTCTTCTTCGCTTCGGCAGTCTTTCTTCCTCTTCTTCATCTTCTGAATCCTCTAGAACATTAACCGGGACTTTAGAAGGACCCACATCTACATCAACTGGAGCAGAGGTAGAAGTAGAGACTCCAGTAGATGGTGGTACAAGATTTGTAGAATCATCAATATCCTCCATGAGAGCATCCATATCCGAATCATGCTCCATATCACCAGCATACAGAGGAACATCATTTAGTCCCTTAAACTGATCAGCTCGTTCTTCATGAGGATCTTCTCGAGCCTGATCATCACCAGCAGCAGCAACGGGTTCTTCATCTTGCCAACCTTGCCGAGGTGCAACATAGTTAGGATTAATCAAATGTCCGAACAGAGGTGGATTATCAACATGTATCGAAACATTTGCACCTGACAAGTGCTTCAAACTTTCAACAAATGCCTTATAAGTAAGACGACCTAAATAGAACGTAGGAACGTCAAATGGCAAATCAGCTGCAAAGTAACGAATTATGATCATCACAAATCTTGGAAACAGAAAGAATTTCTTGTCTGTACCAAATGACCTCAACTGCTTCTCCAAATTATCAAAAATGTACTGAGAAAAGCTATATCGCTTGTTCAGCACCAAGGCAACCATTTGAGAAGCATTCTGAATATTCATCTGGTCATAGCTTGTACTCCGATGACTAATGGCCCTCAACAAATAGTAAGCAAGAAGCTTCCATTTGCCACGAAGATGATTCCTGAAGTATGGGTGAGAAATAGCTCCAGTATACCCCATACGACGTAGAGCACCGTCGCAGAATTCCTCAAAAAACTCAGTCAGACCTTGCTCTATCGCGACATCACCCAAGTGTAAAATTGTCCGTAAGTCCCCAGCCGAAAATGAAAATGAACGTCCTCCAACAGTAGTGCGAATGTATGTATGAGCACCCATCTGCACTGAACGAGCTGAGTTCCAAAATTCCCAAATGAGACTAATTACCAACGGAGGGTTCTCTGTTACTGCAAAATGGAACTGAGAACGTCCATAGCTTCAACCCAACATGGATCTTGAAGTGCTGCCTTAACATTCTTAGGTTCTACTTGTGAAATGAAACCAGAATACAAACACTCAGTTAAACCAGTGTCTTTCACTTCACAGAACAAACTAGTTAGATCCTTATTCAACTGATTTCTAGTTCGAACAGGTTCTGTAGCATTTCCAATAATATTTTCAATTGGGTGATCCTTATTAATTCGATATTGAGGAACCGAATCAACATTCAAACTTTCTCCTAAATTTGTTCTAATCTGAAACTCAGGAGAGCTGAAATCATCTTCCGATTCTTCAGAAATAGGATCATCATTAGGCGGTGTAGTGTTTGCGGGTTCATTATTGTCTGAATCTGATATCTTATCCTTGTCCTTACCACTTTCATCAATATCAGTAGTAGACTGAACGTTGGTTGGAGTAGTATCGACATTCCGAGTAGGTGGAGATATAGGAGTATTATTCATGTGATCTCTTAAAATAATCACATCGTCAATTGTCTCAGGATCTGAATAAGAATCAGGACCATGTAGTGAACTAAACACACTATCGTAATCGAAGTTTTTGCCACTTCCAGAATGAATAGCGGGCTTATGACTGACAATCTTGACATTTGTTCCCAAATCAACTTTGTCGGTCTGTTTGTTGTAAACCCGTCGAATTGATGTTCCCGGTTTATAACCCATGAGAAATCCCTCTTCAACCTTTGAATCAAACTTTGACTGAGGTAAATACTTCATGAAAGCACATGGTACACCAAATGGTTCAACATTCTGTAAATTTGGTTTCTTCTTATGTAGAAGCTCATAACATGTCTTATTATGACGCTTAACTATAGTAACCCTATTTAAAATATGACAAGCTGTATTCACCGCTTCCGCCAAAAACATAGTAGGAAGCCCTGAATCTGCAAGCATAGTTCTGGCTGTCTCGATTAGAGTCCTATTCTTCCTTTTAGCAACTCCATTCTGTTGTGGTTTATACGGAGAACTGTATTGATGTTGGATTCCCTTTGACAAACAAAAGACATCCATCACATTATTCTTGAATTCAGTTCCATTGTCACTCCTGATTCTCTTAACACGAACTTCATAAATGTTTTCAGTTTCGACAAAGAAATTTATCAAAATCTGCGGAGTTTCATCTTTCAATTTAAGAAAGAATACCCATGAGAATCTCAAGTAATCATCAGTAACCACCAAACAGTAATACATCCCACCGATACTTCTTACATTTACTGGACCAAATAAATCCAGGTGAAGTAACTCGAAAAGATTGGCAATAGAATTTTCTTGTTTTGGTTTATGTGCAGACTTTTGCTGTTTACCTTTCAGACAAGGTACACATTTTTCTTCCATTTTAAACCGTTTCATGGGAACGCCTTCAACCAAACCATGTTTGACAATGTCATTCATCTTTCAGAAATTGATATGTCCCATTCTTCTATGCCATAGTAACGATTCAGATTCGTTTGCTTTTGATAACAAGCAAACAGACTCCTCTGGATTATCAACACCTAACACAAGGCCATAGATGTCTCTCTTCCTAGGAGCTTTCAGCAGGATCCAGTCTTCAGGAATAACATATCCTGGTTTCAATATAAGTGCTTCTTTCTCATTAAAATGGACAGTATTACCCTTGTCACAAATCTGAGAAACACTTAATAAATTATGTGATAACTGTTCCACATAATTGACTTTCTCCAGCGTAATCTTCCCATTGACAATATCACCTTGGCCCGAGATGTTTCCGCCCTTGGGATATGCGAAACTAACATACGAACCATTTACATCTTCATAATTGGACAAAACGTTCTTGTCCCCTGTCATGTGCCGAGAGCATCCACTGTTAACATACCAAAGACTGATAGGCTTCCTTGGTTCTCCCTGCACATTAGATGATAAGATGGTTAGTTTCTGAAGGGAACCCAAACCTTTTGAGGTTTAGGTTTGCCGAATTCAGCTCTAATGATCAATTCAGTCCAATATCCATCGCTCTGTAATGGAGCCTTGGATGAAGATGGTGTCACAAACTATTTCTTGGGTGAAGTGAAACGAGTCTTAGGAGGTGAATTCCTTGGTGAGTGAGTACCAAATCTAGGTTGACTCCCTAATCGATCATAGAATTTAGACGAACTATTAATTCTAACAGGAGGGAATCGATTTTGTTGAGTTATCTTTCTAGGTGAATTACTCCTTTGAGGTGTACGAGAACGACTCGGACTTACACTACTAGAAGTAGTATTCTGTGAAAGTCCCTGTCGTTTTGGAGTCTTAGATCTATTATTATTAATCCTTTGATCTGTAACAGTAGACTCTCCATATGACACATTTCTGAGTAACTTCAGATAATTCTGTGCATTTTTATTATCAGGATGTCTTTTGGCATATTCCTCATAATAATCCCTCTTATATGCACTCATAAATTTTGGTGAAGCTACTTGTTCAACTAGTTTACCCTTCCCTTTAGTATTAGGAATATCACTAACATCCCTTGACTTGACTTGACTGTCATTCTTAGGATTCTTGACCTTCCTATTTGGACATTCAATAGCTATATGGCCTTTCTCACGACAAGTATAGCACTTCTTTACTTGTTTTCTAGATTGACCATTCTCTATTTCAGGGATTGGTATACCATACTCCTTAATTTCATTTATGGTATCAAGCGTCTGTATTGCTTCTTCCATATTTGTTATTGGTTTAAAAGGAGCATAATGTCTATCCTTATATGGAATTTCTTCAGCTAACCATTCTTCTTTATTTCCCACACACCAAACTTTATCAATTCTTGATTTAGGTTCAATCCTATTTATAGATACTTCTTTATCATAGAAAACTTTATCACAGTCTTTCAAAGTGTAGTATACTACTTCATCTGGATTAAATTCTAATTCAGTTTGTTGGTGACCTTGTAGAAGTAAATCGGAATCTTTAGACGCATTACTTTCCTTTTTAAGGATAACATTTTCAGCAGTTAAACTAGTTGAATTTTCTTTTAGTTTCAATATTTCTTGTTTTAAATCTGACACCATTCTACATACGTCAATTATAGAAGATAAAGAACAAGATACCTTCTGATCTGCAGCCTTGCAATCTGCCATGTATGCAACAAAGTCTTCAATTGTCTTACCTTCAGGTATCACGAAGTTCTTCATCTGCTCTTCAATGCTTGTTACATAAGGTATATAACATGTATAAAAGGAAAATGCAAGTGGATTTTGAGTTGGTGAGACCCATGTGGTCTCACCTTGAGGCCGGCCACCCCCCACCCAAAATGCACATGCATTTGCTTGTTTTATATAACCCACTAGCTACATTGGAAACACACACTTAATACATGCACTTGCTATAGTGTTCTCTCAACTCTCAAGTGCAAAAACTCTCTCTTTTTCTCTCTTGATTTTCGGCACAAACAAGGCAAAAGGAGAAGGGTTTTTCAAGTCTAAATCCTAGCATATTTGGGTGTTTGTTGGAGGCTTGGGGTATACAAGCTTGAGGTACTTCTATCTTGAAGACTTGGCTTATTTAAGAACATCATCTTCTTCATATCAACCTTCTCATAAGCTTGGAAGAAGGTAGTCTTCTAAACACCCTATGGTTGTTATTTTGATTGTATGACATTCATATACATGGATCCTTATTGTTTGGGGTTTTCTTTTATAAGTTAAAATTTGGTTTTAACTATATATAACATAATGAAAGGTTCATTTTTCCGCTGCGTTTTTCATGTTATAAGGATAATATGACTTTGATAAAACCCAAAAGACCGAACAGGCCAATCAAAACCTTGAGTCATCACTAGCCACATTTCCATGTTAGTGAGACGAATGCAGTCTTCAAAACGTCTCTTCCACATCTAATAATTTTCCATACGGAAAAGCTTTGGAGGTGTATTACCTCGACCAACCTCATGATCGTGCATGATCATCTGGCTGATAAGTAAGGCATTGGGTGAGTTTGCGGCAGCTGGTAAGGTTGTCATTTCGAATCTTTTGAATTCAAGTAAAACTAAAAACTACTTAGTTCATATAGCACGAAAGACACGTGGCACGAAGTACACGTGGCACGAAGCACGAGTCACGTGGCACGAAGTTGTATTACTTCCACGAAGTACACGTCGCACGAATTACGAAACACAAGTCACGACCTAAGTCACGAAGAGTGGTTCGCGCTGACGTGGCACGAAGTCTGCTGGGTGATGTAACCATGAACACGAAGTTCACTTCGTGCTGACGTATTGTAACAACCGTCTTAGAAATGTAGTAAATAAAATCCACAAATTCTATCTAAGTTCATGACGTGCTTTAGACTTAAGATATGTGCTCACATGATGGTCAATTTAACCTTAAACCCTGAATTATAAGACGAGTTTATGGTTTATTATGATAAAATACTAGATTTCGAGTCGTAAACGATTGTATTTATGAAAGTTCTAGACCAAAAATATTCACAAATAGTCCCTACATTTATTAGGTTCATTTAATATTGGAAAACTATAAATAGATTCTCCTAGAGAGAGAAACTCCATTTCTTCATCTTCTCTATCTCACCTCTCTCTCTCTAAAACACATAGTTGTAGCCTCCATACACACACAAAAATTCATCTCTTGATTTTGGGTTGTTAAACCAAAATTATTTATACTTTTAGCGTCCTTGTGATAATCGAAACATACTTCTAGCAACAAATTTCAGGTAACAACAACAAATTTTGAGTTTTTGATCAAATTAAAATTGTACTTTTTCAAGTTTATGTTCTTGATGATTTGGTCCAATTTTGATATGAAAAACATGTTAATAGTTAATGGGTTTGTGTCTAAATGTGTTTAACATCATTTTTATGAACAAATTTGGGTCATAACATGCTTTAATCTACAAAAACCATTTTTGAAAATGAAGGAAAACTTGTTCTTGATGTGCCACACCCCTTAATCATGTTATAGATGGTCATGAAATCGTTAAAAGTGTTAATGGTTAGTGTTACTATGTATATATGTACTAGTTTGATGTTCTAACAAGTCCCGGAATCGATCTAGATCTTCGTGTGATGATTTAACTCTTGGTTTCAGCTGTGTGGGAGTCTAAAACGATCTCTCTAGGACGATCTTGAGCCCAAGATCGTCCTGGGCAGCCCCTTGATTCTTGGTTCTTGCTCGTTTGTTCTTGTGTGACGTTGTGGTGTGTTGGAACGTTTAATGGGTAACCGATCCTTTGGATTGGTTTAGCTCAAACACTTGATCATGAAACGATCTTGTGACTTGTTCATGTCTTCAAATGAAACGATCTTGAGTTCATAAGTAACTAAAACGATCTTGAGCAATGTAACTCGAAACGATCTTAAGCTAGACAACTAAGACGATCTTGAGTATGGTCTTGTAAAACGATCTTGACCCCTTGCACCTAAAACGATCTTGACCTAGGAGGAACCTAGGACGATCTTGAAGAGCATCCAGGACGATCCTGGCTAGCCAGTGGGACGATCTTGGCTAGCCAGAGGGACGATCTTGCCTTCCAAACCCTAGAATGACTTTGTTCATTCCTTAAACAACTAGAGCTTATTCTATATCACACCACACTTGATCCTTAATCACCTAATCAGTTCATAACAACATTATCACTTGATTAAACACCTCAAAGGCTGATCATTGACACCAAGGCTAGTTCATAATTCGATCTAAGACAACGTACAAAGTGCAAACCCTAATTAAAGTACAATTAAGACATGTTCTATCTTGATCATCAAAGTACGAGTTCTATGACTAATTGAATTGAGATTCTAAAGACTAAAGTTCATTACTAAAGGCACATACAATTCATTATTACGATAAGTACTTATGTGTGAGTTCAAAGATGTTCATTTCGAGTTTAGTTTATGTAAAACACTTTTGAGTCAAAACGTTCAAAGATCTTTAAGGGACCAAATCATCAGTTCAATCAAGGACAACTCAGTGAATAATTAATCACAAGAACTAATACATGTATCCATCTATGCTCAATGATTTGTGATTAGGTTGACATCAAGACATACTTGGATTCAATAGATATATCTTACTTATATTTGTACTCATACTCTGTGCTTGTAGAACTGCGCTTGTAGCAGATCACTGTGAGTCTTCGTAGCCCCTTTTTCTTTACTTACATTTTGGGGTGAAAGGAATACTACTTATGCTTTTATACTTGCCGTAACTGCTTTTACTACTCTATGGCTATCTGACTATTTGTTACATGTTAGCCGATCCTGTTAAGGATTGTGTGTGCTCGCTTATACATGTAGCCGGTCCTGTTAAGGATTGTGTGTGTTCGCTTATACATATCAGCCGGTCCTGTTAAGGATTGTGTGTGCTCGCTTACTCATATCAGCCGGTCCTGTTGAGGATTGTGTGTGCTCGCATTATACATATTAGCCGGTCCTGTTAAGGATTGTGTGTGCTCGCTTACTTATGTACAAGTTGGTCACTAGCCACTACATACTACTTTATACTTGTATTCTATTGACGGCATAAAATGCTTTTATACAACTTGTTTATATACTCAAACCTACGAACTCACCAACCTTTGTGTTGACACGTTTAAGTATTCCTTTCAGGTAATCAAGCTAATCGTGGCTAGGATTGGTAGCATGGGACTTTTAGCAGACTGCAGGCTAGGTTTTGAAGTTTACATGCTCTTGTTATGCTTGTAGGCAATATGCCTAACCGTTTCCCCTGTGTGGGAACTTATCGTACTTTTGATTGCATGTTTGGTTGGAATATATGTGTGGTAACCTATCTTGCTATTTGAACTATGTAATCGACTATTTATGCTTAATTTATGCACTCATTTAGTATTCCTATGTAACATCCATGTGCGCGTGTGCTATATCTTACATCCCGAGTTTTCCGCCGCTGTCGGGGTGTTACATGAAGAAGAGCACGAATTTTCAAATTAACACGAATTTCGAACAAAATTTGCAATCAATAGCTAATCAAACGATCTTAAACCTTCTGGTAATCAACCTTAAGGCTCTGATACCACTTGTAAGGTGCCCTATCGTTGCGTGGATCGTAATAAGATGTGATTCGTTATGTCAAAAGTGCGGAATCCTCTTGAGATGACTAGATTGGTATTGCCTTTTGTTAATTAATAAGTAATTAATCAACCCAAGGAGATGCACAAGGCTTCTGGTTCGTGTAGAAGAACACACGGAGGAACAATTAACCTTAGCTCGTAAATTCGTGAATAAATATCAAGAATTCATAAATCATTAACCTAATTTCGTAGATTAGGTCTTGTATTTATACTAGTTAAGTATTGGATCGTGTGGGCTTAGGCCTTAATCGCAGATTAGGCCCGAAACAATAAGTCAATCGACTTACCTCGTGCTGACATCAGCACGAGGGACGACCCTTGACTCTTTGTTTTGCTTCGTTTAGCTCGTACATAACATCCAATCATCGTTTAAGCGTTCTACGAAACTTATAAACCTTAATTCTATGTTCTTGTACCTGCAAAACAATATATAACCCACAAACACAATACAAAACATAAACAGATATAATATTGAAGTTCAAACGTAATCATTAAATATCAACATAAGTTTATTATTCAAATGATTACAAACATAGTTCCTAAAACATAAACGATAATCAAATCTATGTTGCGATTGTCACAACGAATCTGCATCTACATAAACGAGGCCCCCAAATTCGATCTCATTTAAGGCCACCAAAAAACTTGAGCCGATACTGTCTCTTTCTTTCCAAATTACCCACATTGCCGTGCAAAGGACTGCATGGATAACTTTCTTCCATTTTGTAGAACCGTGTAAGAAGCCAGGAGTTTGTAAGATGTCACAGACACCAAAAAAGGAAAGGTTATGCACTCAACACCAATCAGAGATATAGTTCCAGATTTCTTGATTAAGATGGCACGAGATAAATAAACGATCAGTTGTTTCCTTTTGAACCCCACATATTCGACAAACAAGGGAGACAAAGGTTGACAGCCAGTCCAAATATGCTGGGAGACTAAAGAGGAAATTCTTTTCAAAGAAGACTTGGATTCAACAAGACTTGGGTTCGATTTTAAAGACGACAAGGTTTAATTTTATTAATTGTCATGTCTTTTGGTGAATTAATAGGGGATAGA
This sequence comes from Erigeron canadensis, assembly GCF_010389155.1. NCBI lineage: Eukaryota > Viridiplantae > Streptophyta > Magnoliopsida > Asterales > Asteraceae > Erigeron > Erigeron canadensis. Next base: position 12,268,813 of record NC_057766.1, read on the forward strand.
TAATCGAGCTCTCTAGCATAGACCCGGTTAAGACAATATAGTCTAGACCTTTTGATATTTGATCCGCATTTGTCAAAACAAAAAGACATATTTGTCCTTCATTTTGTTTGTTTATAATGCCTTTTTACTATAGAATAACTACCTTTTAAATTGTTAATATTAAACTAGTTTCAAATTATTATTTTTTGAACGACATCAGCAAACTAGTTACAAACTTACAATTACCATAAAAATTTTCTTATTTACTACAAAGACATTTGATCTAATTATCGACCAATTATAACTCTCGATTTTTTTAAATTAACTATTGTTTTTTGACTTTTTGTTTCTCAATCACCATTTTACATATTTAACAAATAATTTCAATATAATAAATTAAAATATCTAATATATATCAAATAAAATAATTTTTATTTTTCTCAACCAATCCTTCATTGATTGTCTCAGGTGAGGTCTCAGGTTCGATACTCTCAGGCGTGAGATTTACATGTTTTAGGTTTCCTGTGCCTTCATGGAGCATTTACCGGGTGGGGCAGGCAGGGGGGAGGGAAACGGGTCTTAGGTCCACGGTAACTAGTCCGGATACCCGTGGCTCGGCCCTTGCTATTCTAAAATAAATAAAAATAAAAAATAACTTTCTAACGAATCAAAATCTTTGATTCTATTAAATTATGATTTACCTATGTCATAATTGATATTAACCTTAATCTGAATCTTAATATATACTATAAGACAGTTGAACTAATGACTTATTAACCAATCAAATTGGCTTCTGCTTATGTCATCAATTAATTTAGTTATATATTGAAAAATACTAATAATCATTATCCAAATATATTATTATATTAATATTTGTAGAAAAAGTCTCATTAATTTACATTTTTTTGTTTTCCATCAATAATTTACACTTTCTTGCCCTGAATACTTAATTTATATTTATTTTTAGCCATCAGGAATTTTTTATGATTTTTAATCATTTAGGTAACTAAAAAAAAATTCAAGATTTAGAAATATTGTTTATAAAAAATTATTTCGAAAGATGAAATACAATATATGTGTTCAATATTCTAGAAATATATTCTTTTAAATTTGTTTTCACTTACATTTTTTAGATTTCCAAAGCAATATGAACTTCATTCAAGATTCATTCTATCTCTTAATCAAAATGGTACAAAGTTTTATCTTTTTTTATTTATTAGTTTTGCGTATTAATGTTCAAAGTTAGAATTGTCACTCAAATCAAGAGTCCTAATTGTAGATGTAGATTTGTGTGACAATAGCAACATAGATTTGATTATCGTTTATGTTTTAGGAACTATGTTTGTAATCATTTGAATAAAAACTTATGTTGATATTTAATGATTACGTTTGAACTTCAATATTATATCTATTTATGTTTTGTATTGTGTTTGTGGGTTATATATTGTTTTGCAGGTACAAGAACATAGAACCAAGGTTTATAAGTGTCATAGAATACTTAAACGATGGTTGGATGTTATGTACGAGTCAAACAAAGTCAAACAAAGAACCAAAGGGACGATCATTGTGCTGACGTCATCAATACATAGGATTACCCTTGTGCTGACGCCAGCACGAGGTCGATTGGTTAATTGTCATTTGGGCTTAATTACTTCGATTAAGGCCTAAGCCCACACGAACCAAAACCCTATTAGTATAAATACAAACCTAATCTACAAAATTAGGGATCGAAAAGTAAACAAGATTATCATAAAGTCATGAATTGTTAGAAATATCAAATGGTGTTAAAATGTAATTATTTTAATATAGAAGGAGTATTAGTGAAAGTTAGTCAAATGTATAAATACTCCTCTCCATACCCAAAATTGTAAGCCTTTTCCCACATTTATCCTAATCATTCCATTTCACTCTAATTATTCCCTCTCCATCTCCATCTTCAACCTCCATACATACACAAACACCTTTTCACACACTAACTCCATTATTGCACAAATCGAGCTCAAATTTCTATTTTACATTTGGTATCAGAGCAAAACAATAATCTGTTGAAGATCCATTGCTCAATTTTGTGCTAAATTCATTAAAAATCTCAATTTTTTCTCAAGACCGTCCTACAAACATTCTGTGGGATTTTTATTCAGTTAATCTCAAGCTAAATTTTGTTTACCGCTCGATCAGGAATTTGATTACGAGTCTATTGATATATCATTTCTGAAAATTCATACAGATTTCAGAGAATTTCGATCAAATTATCAGTTTTTGTGTTCATCACCAAAACCATCTCTGTTTTTTCACCAATTCACCATCAATTATCACTCAATTGTTCTGTTTTTGATCACAGATACATTCCAAATCATCTCAAAAATCATCCTGTCAAGTTTCAGAATCCAATTCATTGTTTTGATCATAATCCAATTTTTTTTGGAAAGTTGATGAAATTTTGAATTTTTAGTTTGAGTTGATTTGAGCTATAATTTTGTTGCTAGGGTTGTGCGCAGTTGAAATCTGAGCATTTCTGTGTTTGGATCGAGTTCTAACTCTCAAAATTGAGTGAGATACAAGCAAATTAGTGATTTGTTTGACTATTTTGTCATTTTCTGGTGTTCTTGCAGAAATTTCATCAAGACGATCTTCGAAAATCCATTTTTACCCCAGACGATCTCCAAAAGATCGTTTCCCAAAGTTGACTCTAAGACGATCTCGTTTCAAGATCGTCCTAGTATTTTTCTGACATTGTTGTTAAGACGATCTTCCTCAAGATCGTCCTAGCTTTTGTGGTTCTGTGTGAACTGTGTGTGGTGAATTGAACATTTGAAGTTGTTGTGATTGAAAATCACACACTTCCTTGGGTAACTAATCTCTTTGAGATTGGTTTTGCTCAACAATTTTGAATTCATAACATCATTCTGCCCAAAATTCCAAAATTACCTATACTTAGAAAATTTTTCATACCAATTCCTAAGACGATATTCACCAAGATCGTCCTACCAACAAGTTTTCTAAGATGATCTTCATCAAGACCGTCTTACCTTTCTTCAACCAATTTCTAAGACGATCTTCCCCCAAGACCGTCCCATTTTTTCCCAGGACAATCTCCTTTCAAGACCGTCCTACGTTCCTATTTTCATACTTAGAAATTTCATACCAATTTGTAAGACGATCTTCACAAGATCGTTCCAAATCCAAAAAAAAAAAAAACACGCTGTTTTGGCGAATTTTTTTTGAAATTATCAAAATTTTTCTTTCACTTCAATTTCAATCACAATTACCTTTCATTTCATTCCACCTTTGCTCAACAAAATGTCAATCAAAATTACAAAAGATTTTATTCATTCCTTGTTAGAAGATTTAACAGGCTTAGAACCAAATTGGAAAGAGATCCATCATCATGTTTCTAAAACTTGCTCATGTGGTGCTCAATGTGTTTCTACAAATTGTATTGTGGTTGAATATGAAAGAAAGGAACCTAACTTGAAAAAGCTTCTTGATATTTTGGAACAACACCATAATTTCCAATTTGAAGTTCAACATCTCAAAGAAGAAAACAAAGAGCTCAAACATGCAAATGATCTAAAATTGTCCAACATGGAAAGTGTTAAAAAAGAACAAGATCTTTTGCAGTCCAAGATTTCAAGTTTATCAAAGGAATTGGAAACTTCCAACAAGAAGCTGAATGATACTATCTTGGAGAACAAATCAAGAGAACTTATTTTGCAAGAAAAGATTTCAAGTATTCAACTTCAGTTGCAAAATGAGTCCTCCATTTTCTTAACCATGGAGAGCAAGTTCATTGATGAGATGAACAAAGTTGAGAAGGAGAGACAAGATGTAATCAACACGATTTTATCAACTGAATTCACATCAACAATGGTGTTTGGTTAGTGTGTGTGTTTGGAGAGAGAATTAGGATCAAGAGTGTGTTATTCAGATATGATGGTATAGAGATTATGTCAAGAGTTATGCTTATGTTATGCAAAAAGTTATGATTTCTAAGGAATTGAGGACTATTTATAGTCTAAACTATCCAACTATGCTAATTAACACTATTAGCCCCTCAACCTTAGAAATCATCAACTCATGACTTAACAACAAGTATGTCCATAACTTAAATTACAATGTATCACTATTTTTGGATTTCTAACATTCTCCCCCTTAGTGATATACTGTTCGGTCTGAAGTACATGTTGCTTTGTCTTGTAGGAATGAGTTTGATGAGCCCGGTGATGAAGACAATTGATTTGTTGAAACAAGTCTTCAAAGCTTTCTCATTGTCTTTGGAGAACTTGATTCAGTCTAGGTCTTGGAATTCTTGAAGTTAAATCATTTGTTGATTCTCAATGTTCTTATAGAACAGAGAATGATAAGTATGTGTATGTCTTGAATCTTTGAAGATTGTTGAATCATGAGTCAGAGTTGTCTTTTGAGGTGCGAAAGGTATGAACTTGTCTTGAATTCTTCAATCTTGGAATGTAGCTTTAGATAAAGTGTTTGTTGAATGACGTGAAGATCTTTAATTTGATGAAGACTCTTTTTGAGGCTTTTCTTCTTTGTTTTGAATCTTCAATCTTTTGTCCTTTGAAGCTTTGATCTTTGTCACATTATCTTAAGCACTTTTGAGAGTAAATATTTGAATGAGGATTTGACAAGTCTCTTATGAATTAATCATGCTTCCCCTTAATCCATGAGTAAATCACAGTCTCTTCGATTTTTGAAGCTGAATGAAAGTATCTCTGAAAGCAATTGAAACAACCAAACACAAACTCTTCTCCTTGTCCTTATTAATCATTCTAATTTCTTCTCCTAATCAATAATCAATCATACTATTTTCTCCACCTCATAATGACAAAGTTGGGAACCAATGTCATTATGCAAACATTGATTGATTTGATTGTTTGAAAGAAATAATCATGACTAAGATCTAGACATTATGTTGGATGACTAAAATGTGAGTGTTGGTGTTTTCTGTGTTCGGGTGATTAGAAAAGAAACCGGATAAGAAAGATCCGTTTGCATTCAAAAATCGAAAGGATTCATGAAATGACCGAAAGAAATGTATATCATTTATCGGATTTCCTATGTATCATTGAGAAAAGCACAAAGCAAACCTCTAACATAGTTTGGTCTTTTGGCTTTCCAACCTTAAGAATGCTTTAAAGAATGTAAACCATGGTCAGTGTCACCTAAGCGTTCGATAACCATGTTCTACTATCCTTAAAGACTTTTAGGAAAAATCCAAGGTCACAATAGACTTCTTGTTAATCTCAATAATTACAAAAATGCAATTATGAGACCAACGTTCAAAGCGGTAAATGATGTTAGCAATGGTAGGATTTTCCATTTGATCATCGTGAAATATCAAGTAAGATATCATTACAAATGTTCCGGCTATATCCCAAAGATATGCATGTATATCACAAAGATATGACGCAAATGTGTCCTAAAGAATGAATAACGATCAAATTAATGATCAATCACGAGAGCTCTAGACACAAAGTGATCAAATGAAGTCAGGGACTGGAGCAGAGTGTCACCCTTTTTCAATATCAACTTCTTCCAAATGAAGAGTCAATAGAAATGAGAAAATCTCCGTGAGAAATAAAACAAGCATTTGTTAAGAAACACTTGAGTGGTTAGGTAAAGATGTGCATCGCTTCATTGGGTCCATGAAGCTTCTTCAATACCGAGATATCAACAAATGACATCCGATAGAACTGTGTTTTACCCGGCGATTTTTAGGGAAGGGTATCAATTCTTTTAACCCTTTTCTCACAACATTATCACCATAACCTCTCACTTTTCGACTTTACTCCCTCCATCCTAGTGGCACAAAATCATCATCACTCAAAATACCCTTACAATCTAAAGAAAGAAGTGAATACTCCTAGGTTAGAACTCATCGGTGATGATGAAGTTCATGGAGTGAACGAATCGCTCAAGTGCAAACTAAACACCGAACTTCCTTTGAAGAAAATATTTTGAAAAAAAATCATCAAATGTGAAATTTTTTTTTTTAAAAAACACATTTGAAGTTTGAAAGAGATTCTGAAATCACAAACTCCCCCTTAATCTATGCAAAGATAGATCAAAAAGATTTTCATAGAAAAGGTGGAGCAAAAATGATTTGTGTGAAATCAAAACAGGTTTTATGAAAAATGAACTCAATCAATTGTTCAAGATGAGACAACTCAAGAGTACACAAAGGCGTTCAATCCTTTGCTTCTCATATCAACAATTGAGAGTTTTTGAAACAGGTGCAACAAAATTACAATCAACATCTTATGATCCTCAGGTTATCATGATGACAATCCAATATATTACACATATACATTCATATAAGACCACTTGGAAGTACACAAAGGCGTTCAATTCCGCGTTATCTTATTTTAGTCCCAACTATCACTAGATGGGTGCTGAAGACACCTCTATGTCGATGGTGAGTGAACTTTGCAACACGATCAATTAATCTGGATGTGACCAGTTTAGTTTGATCGTGTACCAGGTTAACTGGAATTAAGTATTAAAGTGACAGAATATTAATACATGCAATAATATAAATGACGAGTATATAAACTGGTGAGACAATATGTAATTTTCAAGTGTATTTTATTTATTACTTGTTTAAATAAAATACAAGGTTGTTGCGGAACCAAGATAATACAAGAATGTAAATATCCTAACAACCCATGAATTACAATTGATCTAAACTTGGAAATTCTCCTAAACAATCGAAACACTTAGAGTTGTGAAATGTTTCTTTTTGCGATTGAGAGAATATTGCACAAGTTCACCAATATTGCAGAATATATGTATTTGCAAAGTTATTGAAACAGCTTGTGCAAGGACCTCTATTTATAGTCGAAGATTGAGCATGGGGATCTCAACTTTGATGTACAAATATGGTTGACAGCACACAAAAGTATTGTTTAAATAATCCTTTGTGTGTGTTAAATAAAGTAAGACAAAAGGTTACTTTATTCAACCACTCTACATCTTTGTATCTTTATCCAAAGACAATATCATTGTCCGGTTAAAAGGATGTAGAGTAAAAAGGTCCTCCTCGTAATCAGTGTAAAGCTTTGTAAGAGCATTTACACTGGAGGATTCTCCAGTTGATTGATCTGGTAGATTGTCAACTGGGCTTCGCTGCCATTGCCAATCTCTATCTTCCATTTGTTGTCTTTGACTTCAACTGGAAGGTCTTCAGATTCTAGTCGTCTGATCTCAACTGGAGGAAGTCATCAGTTGCTAAACCTGTACAATGCAACTGGACTTCTAATATTTCGGACAATTCCTCATGCTCTCCAGATGTCACTGGAGAGCTCCAGTTTAGTTAAAACTGGACCTAACAAATTCCCCCTAATTGTCCTGAAATATTGTCAAGTATTTTCAAACTTGTTTCTATACAAGTTTAAGTTTGAAATACTTGAATTTGATAAAACCTATTAAGTTTCCAAGACATTTTTATAGATCATCAAATGTCTTGGATTTTGTTTTAAGTGTTTGTAGATCTTATCAGATATCTTACTTGTAGGTTACAATCTGGCAACTTGTATATACATACAATTTCAAATAAATTACAAGAGAGTACACAAAATTACAAGCAGATAATAGTTAGAAGGAAAACTTAAACAGATGGCCCTTCGCCAGTTTTCCTTCTCTTTGAGACTGATGAAATCGGCTGAGTATCCTCAGGATCAAGGCCTAATCTTTCTTCAATGTTTTCCTTGAACTTGATGAGATTTTGCAATACATACTCCCAGCCTCTTTCAACTTTATTCTTCCTCTGCCTCCCCTCCAACAGCCTCAACATCTCAACATGCTCGGAATGACCATACTGATTGACATCCGGGTTCTCAGTAGTCCTTTTAGGTCCACCAAAGTATTGTACCTCAACAACAAAATGCTTGGCACCAGGCTTAATTGAAACCTTAACATCAGTAATCCTGCCTCTATTGTGCCTTCGACGCTGTACATCTGACAAATATGTGCGAGCTTCAGATTCATTTGTCAGTTTGATTTTGCTCGTGCTCAGCTTTTGTGTAGCAGCTCGAATATCATCTGTTGTGGGTTCAGATGGTTCTACCCAAGTCCTCAGATTTGCATCTCTTGGTAAGGCCTTTTGTTTTCTTCCTTTGGACTTGGGTGGATTCAACACTTTGGTGACCGCCTTCTTGACCTGCTCAGTTCTCTTGAGAATCCCTTCAGATCTGATCTCTCTGGCCTTTTCCACCGATACATTCAAACACTTTGCATCCAGTTCAGCCTCATCATCCTGGTAGTGTTTGTCCAGTTCCACTTCAAGCATCTCCTTCAGTGCATTGACTATTCTTGGATCTTCTTTGATCTTCTTGTATTCAACAAGTGTCAAGCCAAGGAGTTGAGCATCAGTGATATCAACAAGAGGGGTTGGAAGATTTTTTCTTGATTCAAACTGGTTTGCCTTCATTTGTTTCTTCCTTTCCTTGACCAGGTATCCCACTCTTGCTAATTTCTGGCTCTCGCTTTCAGTAACTGGAGGCAACAAATCGACATTGCCAGTTTCCAACATTGGTGCATCGGTGGCTGGTTCCAAAGATTCATCAGCAATGGCCTTTCCCTTGTCAACACTCCCTACCACCACATCATCAAACACCTCAAACCCTTGCTCACCAGCCTCAGTACTGGTAGCCATCACAATCTCCTTCCCTTTACTTGAAGTCTTCACAAGAGTGTGAGGGGCATGTACCGACCTTTCCCCCTTGGCAGCATCTAGTCCCTGCCTGATGGCTTCAAAATCAGCATGACTAGAGGGCAGGCGATCTAGAGGCTGCCATGATTGCATTGTCTTACACTCTTTGAAGACTCCACAAAGCATGCGAACTGTCCTCCAAAGATGATTTATCTCTTGAGACTGAGTCATTACATTTCCACTTGTCTGCTCTTGACTCTTTAAAATTTGTTTGAGAATGGAGAGATCATCTGAAGAGAGCCCAGTTGCAGGGACTTCCTGAGCACTGTCAGGCTCAACCGCCCTTCCTTTGCCAACTTCAGTGGTCAGATCAGATATGGCAGTTGAATGTTCAGACACTTTGCTAGCCAGCGTATCCAGACTGCACCTCAACCGATCAATCTCAGATGTAATTGGAGTGAGATCGACCTGGGGCACTGCAATCTTGGTGATCTCAGATATCACCTTTTCTATCAAGTTACTCTCACTGGCAGCCAAAGTTTCTTCGATCTTGAGACCCACTGAAGAGGCCAACCGACTCCCAAGCTCTGTCACATCTAGGCCAGGTTTGCTACACAGCTCTTGCACCTGCCTTTCCAGATTCTTAATATCAACCTCTGAAGATCTGACAGTATTGTTCAGCAGGTTGGATATTGAGGATGTGACTCCAGATTGAGTCAGTGCGAATGCCTCCCTTAAAGATATTGCCAATTGATTGGAGGATTCCACTAACTCGTTCAGCTTGCCAAACACCAAGTCCTCATTAGCAGAGAACTTGTTAATCCCCAGGTCAACCACTTTAATATTTTGCAGATGATCCTTGTGGTACCTGGAGAGGGACTTGGTGTTCTTCTCCAGTGTCTTTTGAATCTCTTCCACCCTCGCAAGAAGGTTCGAGAGATCGGTTTGAAAAGACACGAACTGGCTGTCCAATGACGGAGGAGAAGGTGTCACTGGACCAGCTGAAAAAGCTACAGGTGCAACTGGACGAGGTATGACAATATCTGGTTCTCCAGTTGCAGTAGCATCAGTAGATAGAAGAGGAGGGGTTGTAGAAATGAAAGGAAGAGATTCAATGTGTCGTTCATGCTGAGAATGCTCAGGTGTGAACGACGGCGACGGTGGGGTTAGGATGTGTCTATTTCTAGGCACACCCATAGAAGAAGGTGATTGGCGAGAGGTGAATATTGGAGGTATTTCTAAGCTTTGTACATGAGTTGGGGAAACTGAAACATGTGGTTCTTGGGGTTGACCAAGGAGAGAAGGGAGCTGATCAAGTATAGTCGCATCAGCCATCTCCTGGTCAGATTCTGTCTCAGATGAGTCCGAAGACTCAAGCTGAAACACACCCTCATTTATGCCAAGATCCATAAATGTTGGGGGTGGCTGAACAAGTTGTTCAGACTCCTGATGACCAGTTTGAGTTGCCTCAATGGTATCATCAGTTTGAGGATCCGTTGCCGAAGCATCTTCTCCCTGGACAGAGGTGACTGGTGCCTCAACCACAACTGCTCTATCCTCAGTTGCAATATCATCGGCAGCGGCTTCAGAGACCACTATCACAGATTGTGACTGGTCAGGTGCAGCAAGTCCAGATCTTGATCTCCTGCTTTTAGAGGATCTTCTTGCTTTAGGAACTGCCTGGACTCCTGCTTCTGCCACAGTTACTACTTCAGTAGACGAACCGGTGGGTCCCTCATTATTTTGAGGCCCGCCCAGTTGCCTTTCTGATTCACCAGATTGTGGTGCATCAGTTTTAGAGAATGCAAAAATCATTCTCGGGGACATCTGGACTTCATCAGAAGTGGACACCAGGTTGTCCAGATTCCTCAACAGTTCTGGCACAGAGAACGAGGATTGCGTGTTGTTGTACTCGTCTCTGCCCAGAATCTGAATAAAACAAAGGGACAGAAACCTTGAAAAGGGAACACAAGGACCCCTGTTACCCTTCAACTTGAATACCAGGCTTCTGAACAAAATGCCTGCAAAATCCACCCTCAGCCCATTCCAAAGGCAGTACGCCATTTCTGCCTGGAAGGAGTTTATCTGGTCCAATCCACCAGAACTCCCTCCCAAACTTTCCACCAAGTGGACCATAAAGAACTTCCAGGATGGTGAAAGCCCCTTCATTGTAATGGACCCCTTGGTCTTCAACACATCCCCCTCCACCATCTCCTTATTTCCCATATCAAGGAAGACCTGGCGGAAATTGATATTGGAGGAAATCACCACTGGAGTTTCATTATGTCTCCAGTAGTTGAGGTTAAGGGCTTCCCTCAACGTTCCAGTGGTGATGGTACACGGGACTGACCCATCCTTTAGAGAAAAGGAGATGGATGAGCAGTCCTCAGAAAGAGAGGCAGTGTACCAGAACTCACACAAGTAATCATGGAATAGCTTGTGTGGATTCAAAGAGAAGGCATCGCTGAGGGGAGAAATCCGAAGAAAGGATTGGATTCTCCCGATAAGAGAGTCAGCGGCCTGGAGCCCTTGAAGAGATGCCATTGGATTATTTGGATTTAGTTTAATAAGCTTAGAGCTTATGGGAGCACCAGTGGCACGAATAACATTTTGTGATGGAATGTACTCAGCAGTGAGTAGATTCACATCACGAGAACGAGATGAAGAAGAAGAAGATTTAGGAGCCATTTGTGAATTTAGATTTAGGGTTTTGGACTTAAAGAAGAAAGAGAGAAAAGGATCTCGAATTGTGAATGATTGAAAGAGTAAATGAAGGAATTTTGAGAGAAGTAAATGAGACGGATATATAGGTGGGGGGTATATATAGGCAGTAAAAATATTGCCAAAATATATACATAAAGATATTTTAGTCTCCAAAAGTTTGAAATAATTTGTAAAAAGTTATTTTCCAAAATTTTGAGAATTCAAAAAATATTTAATACTTCCCATCAAGCATTTAATGCTACGACGGCTGGTATTCCCACTTACCCACTAACTTCACCAATACCCATAAAAAGTGCAGTACATTTCAGCAAAAGTCTTGACACGTAAGACATGTCAGGTGACGTTCGTGAGTGCGAGGTTAGTACTCGAGTAACATCACGTGTCACAAGTATCCACCAAGTAAAACACAACGTTATGAAATCTGGCTGACCACCATTTTGAGACAAGACCAAACTAGCAACCAAAAGAAAATTTAGATGCCAGTTTCAACTGATGACCTTCAGTTGCATTTTTCAATAATTTATTTGAAAAATATTTTGAGTCTTTTTCCCCCTAAAAATGTGATCCATTTGATCAATGACTAGTCTTTGAGTACATCAAGGCGTTCAATCTCCAACCAATCAAGGATCACCTGGACCATCCTCAACTGAAGGGCCTCTTCAGTTTAATGAGGATTTAACATACCCAGTTCACTGATGAGATGTTTAAAAGTCTTTTCATCAAGAGGTTTTGTAAAAACATCAGCTAACTGTTTATCAGTGGGGATGAAATGTATTTCAATATCTCCTTTCATAACATGATCACGAATGAAGTGATACCTGATATCAATATGCTTTGTCTTTGAGTGCATCACTGGGTTGTGAGATATAGCAATAGCACTGGTGTTGTCACAAAAGATTGGGGTTCTTGTAAATTTCATGCCATAATCAAGTAACTGGTTTTTGATCCAGAGAATCTGGGCACAGCAACTGGCCGCAGAAATGTATTCTGCCTCAGCAGTAGACATTGAGACTGAAGTCTGCTTCTTACTTGTCCAACTCACCAGTTTTCCCCCTAGGAAATGACATCCACCAGTTGTGGATTTTCTATCAATCTTACAACCTGCATGATCTGAATCTGAATAACCCATTAGATCTAACCCTGAGCCTTTGGGATACCAAAGACCAAGGCTAGGGCACCCTTTCAGGTACCTGAAAATGCGTTTAACAGCATGCAAGTGTGATTCTTTTGGATTTGCCTGAAATCTGGCACATAAACATGTTGCAAACATTATATCTGGTCGACTGGCAGTTAGATACATCAGTGAACCAACCATTCCACGATATTCTTTTTGGTCCACTGGTTTTCCATTTGGGTCAGAGTCCAAATTTAATGGAGCTGAAATAGGTGTGGTTTTTGATGGGATTGAATCAAATTTGTATTTTCTCAACAAATCTCTGACATATTTTTCTTGGTTAATAAAAATACCATCCATGGTTTGTTTAATTTGTAAACCTAAGAAAAATGTTAATTCACCCATTAAACTCATCTCATATTCTTGAGACATAATTTTTGAAAACCTTTTACACATTCCATCATCAGTTGACCCAAATATAATATCATCAACATAAATTTGTACCAGCAAGATATCACCTTTTTCTTTCAAGATGAACAAGGTATTATCTATTGCACCTCTTTGAAAACCATTTTTGAGAAGATGTTTAGTTAGAGTATCATACCAGGCTCTTGGGGCTTGTCGAAGACCATATAAAGCTTTGTTCAGTCTATATACCCAATGTGGATGCTTTTCATTTATGAAGCCTGGAGTCTGCGTAACATACACTTCTTCTTCCAATGTGCCATTCAGAAACGCACTTTTTACATCCATCTGGAAAACCTTGAATTGTAAGTGAGCAGCATAAGCCAAGAAAATTCTGATGGCTTCAAGTCTTGCAACTGGAGCAAAAGTTTCATCGAAATCAACACCTTCTGCTTGACAATAACCCTTGGCAACTAATCTAGCTTTGTTTCTGACAACGTTGCCATCTTCATCCATCTTGTTCCGGTAGACCCACCTCGTTCCAATGGGTTCTCTCTTTAACCCTGGAGGACAAGGAACAAGCTCCCAAACATTGTTCCTTTCGAACTGGTTGAGTTCTTCTTGCATAGCTTCAACCCAGCTTGGATCTGCCATAGCCTCGTCAATCTTCTTCGGTTCAATTAGTGATAAGAAGGTGACGTTCAAGCATTGATCACTTGTGGCTCTTCTAGTCTGAACCCCACTATCTGGATTGCCAATAATCTGCTCAATGGGATGAGCAGCAGTCCATTTAGTGTATTGACTAGGTTGGTGTAATACAACATCAGTGCAAGACACCTGACGATCTCCAACTGTTGCAGCAACAGGAGGAGAATCAGTCCAAACTACTTCAACTTCATCATTATTGTCAACTGAAGAGTTAACATGATTATCTTCAAACAAAGGTATCTCTTGAAGAACTGGAGAAGCTTGAACTGGTTCTGATGTTGTTGTGGCACGCACATCAGATCCAATTACCAGTTTTTCAGGTAGGTTAAAACTGATAGAAGGATAGAATGAGGTGTCACAGAAGTTCTTCTTTACCTTAACTGGTTCCAAGACTTGGTGTTTGGAAACATTTTCTGGTGTACTAACTGATTGATGAACCTGATCAGATACACCAAAATCAACTGGGACAACTGAAGATAAATCAAGGGTTGGTCTTTTGTTGATTGCTTCATTTGATTCATCGAACGTGACATGAATTGTCTCATGTACCTTTTGGAGTCTATAATTATAAACTCTATAGGCTTTTCTAATATTTGAATACCCCACAAAGACACCTTCGTCAGCTTTTGCATCAAATTTTCCCAACTGACTGGAATCGTTTAAAATGTAAACTGGACAGCCAAATACATGGAAATATCCAACATTTGGCTTACGATTCCTGAGGACTTCATAGGCAGTCTTCCTATGTCTCTTGACATAAACTGACCGGTTTTGGGTGTGACACGCAGTTGCTACAGCTTCAGCCCAAAAACAGGTGGGAAGACCAGATTCAGATAACATACTTCTGGCAGCTTCAATCAATGTGCGATTCTTCCTTTCAACCACACCATTTTGTTCTGGAGAACGAGCTGACGAGAAGTTTTGAGAAACGCCAGTGTCAGTGCAAAATGTCTCCAATTCTTTATTCATGAATTCTGTACCGTTATCACTTCGCAACTGACAAACTTTCTTGGTAAACTTGAGCTCAATTCGCTTGATGAGAGAGATAATTTCACCAGATGCATCACTCTTTGATCTGATAAATATCACCCAACAAAATCTGGTGTATTCATCGACCACAACTAAAGTGTACCTTTTACCAGCTTTAGTTTGAACATTCACTGGACCAAAAAGGTCCATATGAAGCATGTGAAGAGGTTCAGTGATGCTGAAATTCTGTTTGGTCTTGAAACTGGCTCTTTTCTTTTTGCCCATTTCACACCCTGGACATGGCTTCTCCCTTTTAAAGGAAAACAAAGGTATCCCATCAACTAGTTGCTTTCTTGACAACTTGTTAATGTTTTTGAAGTTAAGATGGGATAACCGTTTATGCCACAGCCAGTTGGTGTCCTCATCAGCCTTGACATAGAAACAATGCTCTTTTGGAGTAGGCTCCATGTTCATGATGTACACATTCCCTTTTCTTGGTGCAATCATTACTACCTTCCAATCCTTGTTAAAAACAGTGCCTTGAGCAATGTCGAACAGTACCCTATATCCATCATCACAAAGTTGACTGACACTTATCAGGTTATATTTCAAACCATTTACAAATGCAACCTTAGTGAATTGAATCTGCCCATTGTCAACAACACCATATCCTTCAGTTTTCCCACTTCCATCATTACCAAATGTCACTGCAGGTCCATCACATGCAGTGAACTCTTCCAGCAGGGGCTTACATCCGGTCATAGTCCGGCCAGCTGCGCTGTCCAGATACCAAATATTTTTGTTTCGATCGCCCTGCACACCCAAGTTAGTGATCAGTTATTTTTGTGAACCCATCTTTTCTTGATGGGTCCACTGGACTTCTTCCGAGAAGTCCCATGTGCTTGACTAGGTGTTGAACTGGATGAGGAAACTGGAGGGTTCTCTCCAGTTTCTGGAATAAAAACAATTGGTTTCAGTGGAACATTGACCTCCTTTTTCTTTTCGATGTATGCTCCTTTCTGAGCAGATTGTTTTATCTTTTGTTTTTGAGGAGGAGTTTTGACAATTTGTTTTTCAACAGAAGAGGATGCACCTCCTTCCAAATTCTTAATTCTGGCAGTACAACTTTGTACCTGCCTTGACAAATTTTGGATTTGATTTTCCATTCTTACCAAAATGTTTTTTTCTTCAGGCTGCTGGCCTTTGGACTTTGGCTCAGCGGGGGTTTTAGTCTTTAGAGTTGAGGACTCACTTGACTTATGAGGTAAGGGATTGTCACCATATTCCTTTTTAACTGGAGCTTTAGCCTTCTTGGCTCCAGTTTTGACCTCAACAGTGTTGGTCTTAGTGGATTCAGATTTGATTGTGCCAGAGGAATCATAAGGTGTTTCAATTTTAACAGATTCTGGCAATTGGTGAATTGTGGGTAAAACAGCTGCCATCTGAAGATCACCAGATTTCCAGGCAGTTTTTTGAGCATCAATGGTTTTAGAAAAAGCGTCATAATTTTTACCAGATGCTTGAACCCAAGAATTAATAACCATATGTTCTTTTTCAAGATCAAATTTCAGTTTTTGGTTATCTCTTTCCAATGCCTCGTTTTTCAAATCTGACTCTTTAAGAGCCAACTGGACACTTTGCAAATCATTTACTTGACTTTTCATGTTGTTTAATTCAACCAAAACTGTTTCTAAATATCTTTCACAGTCAGTTCTCATGGTTTCAACAAATAACAAGTCATCATTCAATGATTCAGCAATATCCAATTTCAGTTCTGAATCAATTTCGATATCATAATCCCTTACCTTCTTTAAAATGATATCAACCCATCTTCCAGATACAACATCATCCTTCACCAATGGTTGTTGACTCTCCAATGCCATGAAACACATATCTCTAATCTCTTCTTCATCATCAGATGAATCATCAGAGAGTTCCCATTTCCCTTCAGTTTGAGCCATCATGCACTTGTTCTTTTCTTTCTCATTATTTTGTTCAAGAGACATGAGAGCAATCTGGGCCTTAAGTTTCTTGTATTTGGCCTTATAATCATCAGTTTTAACAAAGTTTGGGACAATAGGACCAGTTTGGTAGTTCATCTGACTAGATCTGCATTCCTTCATGAAATGGCCTTTTTTACCACATTTATAGCAGGTAAGATTAGCCTTATCCATTGAGATTGAATTGGAAGCATTATTGGACCCATTAAATCGATTAGATTTATGCTTAAACCTATTAAAGGTTTTAGCAATCATGGCAACCAGATCATCATCGTCAGTTTCCTCACAACCATCACTGAGATTAGTGGTTAGACCAGAGTTCAAAAAGTTGTTTAACATTTCCTTCATAGAATGTGACTGGACATTCTCAGTAGATATTAAAGCAGCACAAGGTTGCCCAGAAAAGTTGGCAGCCTTGGAACTCTGAGCATGGTTTAAAGCATCTTGTTCAGCGAGTAATCTTGCTGCATCATTATCTTCAGTAAATCTGAAGGCTCCATAAAGAGAGGCAAGAGTATGGCTATGCAAGGTCTTTCCTTGTCTTAAGACAAGAACCATGTGTGCCCATTTGGATGGCAAAACATCACAGAATTTTTCAAGAAGAATATCCTTATCCTTTTCCACTCCCAAGCCTCTAAGTTGATTAATTAGGCCAGTAAATCTGGTATAAGTACCAGTTAAACTTTCATTGGGAAGAGCAAAGAAGGATTCATACTTCTTGTTGAGAGCAACCTTTCTAGTGACAATGGTGTCATTTCCTCCTTCAAACTGGAGAACTAATTCATCCCACATAGATTTTGCACTTGGAAATAGCACAAGAGTAGGAATTAGTTCCTCAGGTATAGCAGAAAGAATCATGTTTTTCAGTTTGGTATCAAGATCAACCAATCTGCGATCCTCATCTGACCAATGTTCCTCAGATTTTTCCCTGGTGCCTCTTCTCCCAGTGGGGTCGAGAAGAGGGCTAACACCACTGGACATGGGTGTATATGGCCCATCCTTAAGGATTTTCAACATATACCTCTCTATCCCACCAAAATGCAAGAGCATTCTAGCCTTCCATGTACCAAATGTCTCACCATTCCCATCGAATTTGGGAACAGGAGAGTTGGAGTAATGTACATGAACGTGGTTAGCTCCAGGAGTAGGAGGAGGAGGAGGAGGGTTAGTATTTAAAGGAGTAGCAATATTAGGATTAGATTCATTTGGACCAGAACCATTCTCACCTTCAGCAGCCATCGAAGCAGACCTAGGTTATAGAATTGAAACAATTCAACCTGCCTGCTCTGATACCACTTTTTAGTCCCAACTATCACTAGATGGGTGCTGAAGACACCTCTATGTCGATGGTGAGTGAACTTTGCAACACAATCGATTAATCTGGACGTGACCAGTTTAGTTTGATCGTGTACCAGGTTAACTAGAATTAAGTATTAAAGTGACAGAATATTAATACATGCAATAATATAAATGACGAGTATATAAACTGGTGAGACAATATGTAATTTTCAAGTGTATTTTATTTATTACTTGTTTAAATAAAATACAAGGTTGTTGCGGAACCAAGATAATACAAGAATGTAAATATCCTAACAACCCATGAATTACAATTGATCTAAACTTGGAAATTCTCCTAAACAATCGAAACACTTAGAGTTGTGAAATGTTTCTTTTTGCGATTGAGAGAATATTGCACAAGTTCACCAATATTGCAGAATATATGTATTTGCAAAGTTATTGAAACAGCTTGTGCAAGGACCTCTATTTATAGTCGAAGATTGAGCATGGGGATCTCAACTTCGATGTACAAATATGGTTGACAGCACACAAAAGTATTGTTTAAATAATCCTTTGTGTGTGTTAAATAAAGTAAGACAAAAGGTTACTTTATTCAACCACTCTACATCTTTGTATCTTTATCCAAAGACAATATCATTGTCCGGTTAAAAGGATGTAGAGTAAAAAGGTCCTCCTCGTAATCAGTGTAAAGCTTTGTAAGAGCATTTATACTGGAGGATTCTCCAGTTGATTGATCTGGTAGATTGTCAACTGGGCTTCGCTGCCATTGCCAATCTCTATCTTCCATTTGTTGTCTTTGACTTCAACTGGAAGGTCTTCAGATTCTAGTCGTCTGATCTCAACTGGAGGAAGTCATCAGTTGCTAAACCTGTACAATGCAACTGGACTTCTAATATTTCGGACAATTCCTCATGCTCTCCAGATGTCACTGGAGAGCTCCAGTTTAGTTAAAACTGGACCTAACAAATATAAATGCAAGAATATATATTAAGTAATAGGTAACTTTGTAACAACCGTACTTTTAAAATTATATATGTGCTAGTTAGGTTGTCTACATTCCCGCAAGCCATAGTTATACTGGAAGCTAGTAGGTAATGCCCCAAATTAGTAATCTAAAACTAATGATATGTATAAGAAATTCCTAATCAAAATACCTCGGAACAAAAATTTTTAGAGGTGATCAATCGATACGATAATAATAACTTAAGACTCGCAAATTGAGATACCAATCAAAATTCCTATGGATTGCCCAACAAATCAAAAATAAAACCAAATCAAGAGGATATGATCATGATAAATAAAATTTTCAACTAAAACTATAATTGGAAGTATTATGTACGTAAAAGCGTCAAAAACTAAATAAGTAAGCATATAAGCTTAAAAAAATAATACAAATTTACAACCAATGACCTATGTAACCAACTAAAAGTACAAAAATATATCCATACACATAAATATACATGACTTATACATCCATGAACATATTCCTAACTAAAACAACCAATTACTTACATTTAACTAACTAAACACTTACAAAACAAATACATAATTAACATATACTTATACAACAACTTATACATTATAATTTACAAAAAAAAAAAAAGAATGAAACCCCTCCAAATCCCCTCATGAGGCCGGCCCTTCCCCCCCCCCCCCCCCCCCCCTCACACACTCCACATTTTTGAATATTACATCTTCCAACTCTCCCTTGAAACTCACACAAAACACATTCTTCACCTTTTACACACACAAGCTTCTATTCTCTCTAGAAAAACACTTCTCCTCTTCTTCTTCCTCTCTTCATTTCGGCAGCCCAAAAGGAGTGCAAGAACAAGGCAAAATCCAACTTAAACTTGTACTAATAATAAGGGTTTAGGCTAGATTAACAAAGGGGTTGATTAAGCTATAGATTAAGGGTTGTTGCAAGGTTTGAACAAGGGTATTCTTGGAGATATAGGCCACGAAATTTCTGCCATTTTTCATCATCTA
Source organism: Erigeron canadensis (assembly GCF_010389155.1). Classification (NCBI taxonomy): domain Eukaryota; kingdom Viridiplantae; phylum Streptophyta; class Magnoliopsida; order Asterales; family Asteraceae; genus Erigeron; species Erigeron canadensis. The sequence goes on from NC_057766.1 coordinate 12,288,668, forward strand.
AAAGTGTACTTCAAGGGTATATATCTTCATCTCTTTATTAGATTAATCTTGTTCTTGTTTATATTAAAAAGGTTTTATCAAAAGATTGTGTTTTATTCATGTTTTCTTTTGAAGATACACTTGATGAGGGAAAAGTTGATAGGATCTTTCTTTCCATGCTCATGCATGTTGAATCCATGAAGAAAGATCCAAGGATTCAACTAGTTTAAGACCCAAAAGTGTGGATATATGTTTAATAGTCTTTGATATGATTTTTCCTTTGAAAGATGGTTATATTCATACATATTATGAAGGTAATATTTCTGGAAATATTTATAAAAATATAGATTTTATTGATAAAGTGTTGGATCTATAAAAGCTAGCATCAAAAAGGTGGATATGTGTTGATAGTTTGTAAAGTAACTTTTTATATAAAAAGATGAACATGTTGTATAAATATTTGCATATATATTTCTGGAATATTTCATGAAAAATATATCTTTATGTTGATGGATTTTTGATAGTTAAAGCTTTATGTTGAAAAGTATTGATTTAAGTGCATATATGCTAGATTTAAGAAAGTTGGATTGTTGTTTGGATTATGAGATGAAGCTAGGCTTGTCATAAGTGAAAAATGTGTTAATATCAATGTTAATATTCTGGAAAAATTATGGTAATAACAAAATATGATTATGGAACCAAACAAGGCAAAATAGGCTTGAAATCGAAAACCGAAAACTTGTTAAAATGCATTTTGAGCACACACATGCACCATAACTATATGACCATGAAAATATGATGAACATACTGGAAATATGACATATTAAAAGTATAAAACTCAAGTCATTTGATGCATGGCAAGAATAAGCTCAAAAATCGTCTTTTCGGGTCAAATAATCACCAACCGAAAGCACAAAATTGCACATAGCACACCACCACCACAATCACAACTTAGGTCATCAAAATATGATGGACATTCTGGACAAAATGAAATAAGAACAAAAATCCCTTTTGAAGCATTTAAATTGGTTGAGAAATGAGGCAAAAATCACTATTTCGGTAAACGATTTTATGCTTGAAAGTCCTCAAATTATAAGGACACAAGAGAGGTTGAATGGTTACAAATTTTTATTGATAAAAGTTGCCTAAAAAGGCCTGGGATTTTTGGACAAAAGCTCTTGTGATGATTTCTAAGTGTTTTTATAATTTAGTGAATTTAAAAGGGATTTTAAGGAATAAATAAATCAATAATAAATTATATAAATCATGAACTTGGACAAAATCACATAAATAAGGTTAAAATAACTTAAACCTACTGGAGAAAAGTAATTTCAAGGAAAGAACCAAGTTTTACATAATTTAAGAATAACTAACTAAGTTAAAAATCACTAATTAATCACTATTATTAAATAAATAGTAATAAAGCTTAAATAAATAAATAATATTACAAGTTCAAAAGCATAATACTCAGTAAATAATCAAAATATAATTATCTATAAATTTTAAAGGTAATTTAAGAACCTAAGAATAATTATAAGGAATTATTTAATTAATTAATGAATAAATGGAATAAATAATTAATTAAATAATAATAAATCAAGGAAATTAATATAAATCAGAAAATATATTTTAAAATCCAAAATACTACTGTACCAATATCAAATAATAGTACGAAGCAAAGTGTGCAAAAGAAGTCTCGCGAATCAAAGCCGAATTACCGAAATTCCAACAAACGCGCAAAAACGCTTAACGCAAAAACTACTCTTACCATCAATTCCAATTTAACCAAACATCTTGAACATCATAATACACTTTGATTCCATAATTAAGTAACAACCAAAGATAGGCAAGCCTACTAGCATAAATCTCATGATCTAGTTCACTAGTTCATGTAACACGCACTTACGTTGTGTATATTTGAATACCATGGTTTAGGCTTGCTTGAGGGACGACACCACTAGGCGCACATCTCGTATTTGATCAGCCCCCATTACTCTCAAATCAAGTGAGTCATAGCCCCCTTTCAAACTCTTTTATGTGTTTTACTTTCGGGGTGAAAAGCATGATAAATGAAACTACTTTCTATATATGCAATGTTTCTTGAAAGAGAGTTTGTTATATGAAATGATTCTTGATATATGAGTATGAAATGATAATAAAGGATTTATATGATGAGCTTGAGTTCTGTCAAACCGCGGCGTTCGGTACACTACTATTTACTCCGAAAGTGGAGGCCTGTAGTTAGTTAGTTGCGCAACTAGGTTTCGTCCGCCCACCCAAAGCGTACCGTTAGAAGGTTGGTTGCCTTCGTGACAACCCCACTTCTAGTCTGGCCCCCGGTTGTTCTAACTATCTTAAGATAATCGGGCGTCTCCATGGCACGACCCGTTATCATCATTGTTATTATTATTACGGCACTTGATTGACAGCTTTTGCTATGAATTGAATTATTGGATTGTAATCGGACTTGAATAAAATGGTAGTAGTAGTGGCTCAAGTACTTACTCATCTAAGATAATGGAATTGGACCTTGTGGTCATGTGACAAGGATTTATTTACATGGGTTAAAATTGAGTTGAACAAACGATTATCAAAGGATGAATTGGAAATATTCATGGAAATTGGTGATTCCTAATTTATTTTGTGATGATGTGTATATATGCTTATTGTACTAGTTAAAGACCTATGAACTCACTCAACTCTCGTAGTTGACACTTTTTCTTCATGTTTTTCAGGTTTAGAGCAATAGGTTTGCTTATGGACCGCTTTTGGACATTGTGTTTGTTTGGTGAACGAAGACATGTAATGCAAACAGTTTATCTTTTATTCGAATTTGGACTTATGTAATGATTTTTAACGCTTTACTTTGAACTATGTAATCGTTTAATTTGGAATGGTTTTAAGACTTTAATTAAGATGTTTTCCATTTAATCTTTTGTACCATGTCGTTCTGTGGCATCTCGTGTTTCCGCCGTAGTCGGGGTGTTACAAACTTAAGCAATATAAAGATAAGCAAGTAAAGTAAATGGTGAGACACAATATAATTTTCAAGTGTATTTTATTTATTGATGTTAAATAAAATACAAGGTTGTTGCGGAACTCAGATATTATATAGTATTTATCTAAACAACCTTATGTATTACAAGTGACCTAATATTTGCTAAATAAACTCTTTTGATCGAAATACTTAAAGTTGTGAAGTATAACTGTTTAGATAGAGATTATTTGAGCAAAGGCACCAAATTGCAAAAGTGTGTTTTGGATGAGGAAAATGACTTGGTATTTATGGACAAAAAGAATAAATATAATATTATTTTTGCCGTACAAATATAGTTACATGCATTTAAGGAAACTACTTTAATTCCTTAAATGCATTGGTTAAAGTACAGGAATAAAGTCACTTACTAGTGACTTGTCTTCTAATTAACCAACCACCTTTACATGCGTGTAAGGCTTTTAACAAAGGACAAATGGATTGTCCTGGTAAAGGCATGTAAAGGCATAAAGTCAATCCCTCGTAATCAGTGTTCAGAATTGTAAGATCTAGAACACTGTCAAGGACTCCAGTCAAGAGATCTGGTAAGTCTGCCAGTGAGCTCCGCTATTTGTCAGACTTCTTTCTTCAGACTTCAGTCTTCGACTTCAGTGAAAATGTTCTTCAGTGGATTGATCTTGACTGGAGTGAAGTCCAGTGAACCAATCTGGTGGAATCCAGATTCCTGTAAAAGTAAATGGTTCACTGGTATTCACATAATTTCTGGACAAATCTTCAGAGGTCTCCATTGGTCTCATCTGGAGCGAGTCCAGTAAATCTGGACCTAACAAATTTCGCTTATTTGTTTAGAAATTATGCAAGAATTTTCAAGCTTTTATCTATACAAGTTTGTGCTTGAAAAATCCTTGAGATTTTGACTAAGTCTAAATTTTAGTTACTGGAGAAATACTTTATAGATCATAAGTGTTCCCAGTTTATACATTTTAATTTACTAGACTTAATCTGTTCAAGTACTTGTGAAAAATAAAGCTTGCAACTTATATATACAGACATCAACTGGTTGAAAGTTACAACTTTACATCAAAATAAACAAAATACAAGTACAAGACAAAGATTCAAGCCCTTCTCTTTTCAGCATGCCTAGATGGCTCTTCTATGGCTTTCCTCTTTGCACCTGGAGATGGTGGTGTAGTTAGTGCAGTCCTTAGACCCAACTCCATCTCCATCAGTTCCATCCTCATCCATTCCTTGCCAATCCTCTTCATAAAATATTTTACATCTTGGGAAACATCTTTACCTCTGTAGGAAACATCTCTAAGTTCTGACCAACCAAATGCCCTGACTGACGTATTCTTTCTTGCATCAGTAAAGTTCCCTTCTCTTAAGACTTTGACATGGAAGTTTGAGAACTTATCATGATTCTTCGCCAGATGGATCTCAGCTCCCAGTATTGGTCGGACATTAGCTCTGAATCTTGAAAAATGCTCGTACTTTTCTTTTGTCTCAACCTTCCTTACCATATCATCAACTTCCTTGGACACCTTTCTTTGCTCAGCAACTTGTTGAATTTTTGCTTTGTTAATTCTTTCTTAATTGTTCAAGGGAATGTAGGTGCTAAGATCTGCATCCCTGGCAGCTTTTGTTTGTCTGGCTGGTGCCTTGGGTAATCCCTTGATTTTCTTCCTGTAATCATTTTCCAGAGCAGTAGCATTTCTCCTTACTTGATCCTGGAGTACTTTCAATTCTTCTTTTCTCTGGGCAATGAGATCTAGTATGCTCACACCATAAATTTCAGCATCATATACTTGTTCTTCTTGGGCATACATGGATCGAATATGAACATCATCCAAAGCATCCAGACATTTCTTAAGTCTGGGATCATCCTTCATCTTTTTATATACTTCAATATGAATGCCTAACCTGCCAGCATTATAAGAATCCAGAGTCCCATGATTGGCCATATCTAACTTGTGAGCAATTAAGTCATCCTTCATATTTTTCATGAAAATTTCAATTAAGATGCACTCTTGCTCCAATCTTTTTGCCTTGGCCTCATCAGCAGATACAAGTTCTTCTTCTACTTCTTCGGTTTCTTCTCCAGACACCTCATGCTTTCATCTGACCCTTTTTAGTGTAGTAGTGATGTTTGGGAAGTCTTCAAATACTGGCTCACTGGCATGAGTACCAGTAGCCTCTTTATCAACTTGAACACTGGCTTCAGTACCAGTGACCTCTTGAGCTTGCTGTGCACTGGCATCAGTACCAGGCACATTTGTTCCAACCACCTTCTTCCATACGTCGATTTTTCTTTAAAGATCACCAGATTTTTCCCCCTTGGAATGATCTCCGGTCTGGGACGAGAGATGATTCCATATCTACTCAATGGTATGTCTATCTGAAGATCCGAAGGTTCTGCCGGCTACTGGTGTCACACCCCGACTAAGGTGGAAAACTCAGGATGCAACGCATAGTACACGCGTCATGGATATTACGTAGAGTAGCTACATGAATACTTAAATAACACACATTTCATAGAATTGAAACATAAATCCAACATAGAGTTAAGATCCAAAGTAAGACATAGATAAAACTCCCACGCAGGGGATTAACACTTAGGCATAATGCCATAGTCTAAACATATAGCAAACATAACAAAACATAAGATACGCGGCTCCAAAACCCTAGTCTAGTCTACTACAAGTCATCATGCTATGCTCCTTAGCCACCTCTAATGCGGTATACATGTTCACCTGAAAGGATACTCAAAAACGTCAACACAATGGTTGGTGAGTTCGTAGGTTTTGTAAGCAAGTATCAAGTATGGTGTCGGGTCGAAATATCATCAAGATCCATATAGCAATATGGCTATCAACTTACTTATGATAGCAAGAATCAAGTATCTCTATGCCACCAGCACTTACGGTATACCAGGCCTAAGGTGCAAGTATCAGGTATCTGGTGCCTCCAACTCCACAATAAGTATCAAGTATTAAGTATCTAGTATCTGGTGCCTCCAACTCCACCATAAGTATCAAGTATCTAGTATCTGGTGCCTCCAACTCCACCATAAGTATCAAGTATCAAGCATCTCAAACTCCAACATAAGTATCAAGTATCACAGTGCACATCATACGGTACAGTCAAATAGCCATAAATGATGATAGACACAAAGGCACGAGTATCCTTCCACCCCAAAACATATTAAAAAGAGGGGCTACGAAACTCACCTGACTGCTAGCAACAAGATCAAGCTACAGAAGATATCATAAAGCAAGTAACCGGTACGCTGTCAATCTGTAACATGTTATCACAATTAAGTATTCATTCAATATAGGTAAACATGCTCATAACGTGTCGCCAAGTCTTGACCAAGTTGTCCAAAAGCGTACTAGTTTGACTTTGACCAGATTTTACGAGTTTGACCAAAGTTGACCGAATCACGAGTTTAACGAAGTTGACCAAATCGACTAAAGTTGACCAAATTTGACCAAAGTTGACTAAATCGGGGTAGTAATCGAAGTCCGAGATCTCGATTGAAATTCGAGGTTTTAAATTAATCTTGAGGTCTTAAATTGAATTTGGGGTCTTATTTCACTAAAAGACAAAACTAAAATTAAGAGGCTAGATTTAAGAGACTAGATTTGAGAGGCTAGTAAATCTGGGGTTTGATTTTGAAAATACAAGGTCACAAATGAAATACGAGGTCGTATTTAAAAATACGAGGTCACAAATGAAATACGAGGTCGTATTTGAAAATACGAGGTCATAAACTGACGGGGTCGTAAACTGGGTTGTTCTTCCCCAAAATTCATTCTGGAAACCCTAATCGTTTATTTCGATCTGAAAGGTGTTTTTAACATCAAATTGTACTTTTAGACTCCCTAATATGATGGGAAAATAATCCTAAAGTCGGAAACTCAAAAAACGAACTTAAACTCGAAAACCTAATTGAACAAAGTTTATAAAAAGTATACAAAAATTATTATATCTCAAGATTTTGTTAACGAAATCACATGAAACTTTGAAAAAAGTTGTAATATTTGTTTCTAAACGTTTTGGACGTAAAAAGTTCGATACTTGGCGTGTGTGGTGCATGTATTATAAGAAAAACCGAAAATACCAAAAAGAAGAGAATTAAGTGGGTTTTGATTTTATACCTTAAATATGTAAAATATGCGTTTGTAGAGATGTTGAGGACACAAAAACTCTGTTGTTAAAGCTAAATTTAAACAAAATAAGGTTTGATTTTTATAAAACTTGATGTAAAATGGGGTAGAAATGGTGAGGTAGTAAAAGTGGGTTTGTAAAGTGAGGTAGCAATTTGGGGTAGTAAGGGTTTGTGTGTGTTTTTGTTGGAGGCTAAGTTGATGAATGAAAGTTGTGAAAGAATCTGAGTATTTAAAACCTGGCTTATCTGTTCCTTCTTCTTCTACTCAAATTCCTCAATCTTCCGCACCTTCACACAAGAAACGAAAAACTCGTCATCACTCAAAATCAAAATCGAAAACATCTTCATCAACATTCTCTGTTCCTTCTGCTCTCACTCCTTCATCTTCTTCTTCTGATCCTATGTCATCACCTTCTCCTTCTTCCACTAACATTATAAGATCTTCTCTTCAACCAATTCCAGAGGAATCACATGATGAACGCTCTTCCTCCGATCACAACGATATTAATGATCAAATTCCTTTTTGTGATGATGTGTTGGAAATTCCGGAGGTACAAGGTGGTCCTGAGGGAGGGGTTGAAAAACATAATGGAGAGGATGAGAGGTCAGGGCTAGGAACAGGGCAAAAAGAAAACGATGGCCCTCCGATAGTTCGAACAACTGGCCGGGATGACACTAGTAGGATAGAAGTCGAGGATTCCCCACCCTCACCTGATTCACCTACTCGCCACTCTGGATTCTCTTTACAGAATCCAGTTTCATTTTTGCACAGGCACCAACCACGTCCACTATCAATTCCTCACTTGGAGGATGTCGATATTGAAGCTGTGGAGACTCTTGCCTCTCTCCCACTTTCCTTTTCTCACACAATTGAGTGTAGATCACCTAGGTCACATGTGTCTGAACACGCACATCTTTTGGATGTTGCCACAACAGACCGAGAGTCGGTGATTCCACCTTCTCAAGGAGTGTCTGGAAGTCCTGCTCATGATAATATGACAGGCGCCGGGGATACAATTCCCAGTACAACGGGCAATCTTGGAGAACCCGGAAGTCCCACCATCCGGAACGTTGTGCCCGACACTTGTGTTGAGCCATCTAATTCTGAAACAACCAATGTAGAGCGATTGCTTCATAAATCATTGGGAAGTCCTGGTGGCCAACACCATTCAGGCCACACTGTAAACCCCAAGGAGCCTACAAGTGTGCAAACGACATCTATGTCGGCCGCTCCTGCTCTTTCAACTCAACCGCCACCAAGCACTGTGCTCCGCTCTCCTATTAATAAAGGAAAAGCCCCGGTCACTTCTCCATCATCCTCTTCAACCTCTAGCCCTCCTCCAAATCCTGATGGCATTAGGCTTAAAGCTAATCCAGAAGAACGCCAACTTTTTAAAGAACTTGAAGCCGCTGGACTTCTCCATCACACGAATCCTCAACCATCTCCACCACACTTGTCCCCTCCCGCTTTCTTATCTCATCAAAACCGTTCTTCTCAACACTCATCTCCTCAACATACTCAATCTCTTCGCTCAAATATCAACACCATGTATGGTGATTTGTATGCTGCTCTTATCTCTCTTGACAATCACGCCGATCCATTTGATAAAGCAATCCTTGGTACTCTCCAAGCACGCTTCGACCATCAACATCAACTCTTGCTTCTACATCAACAAGCCGAACAAGAGAAGCTTCTTGCTGCCGCTCGACTTGAGGCAGCACTGAAAAGAATTACTGAATTAGAAGAATCTTGCAAAGAGGTTGCAGTCGTCCATCGTAGACGTGATGAACCTGATGATCAGGATCAACACGAGGGGGAGAATAGAGAAGATGCGACGACTGAAGTAAGGGTTAGTGTTGAAACTGATGTTATAGGAAGCAATGAAGTTGTTGGAGATGAAGCTCAGTCTAGAGATGCTCCTAATGATGAACAAATGAATATAGAGCTCACTGAAGAAATCAATGTATGTGAATCTGTGATCGGAGCAAGTACTAATACTGAAATTATACTTGGCTCAGCTGATAGGGATGATGCCATATCTCAAGAACTCAATATTGATCCCTCTGTGATTGTTGAAGATACAAACAATGAAATTCAAGATGATGACACATTTGAAGTTGAAGGCAATGATGTTGATCCAAATGATGAAAATAATTCTTCTGACGATAATGACCTTCCACCTCCTGGCTTGATAACTATCCAACTGTTCCTCAACCCAATCCATCTCTTAACCAATTAAACCTTCGCCAACTTATTCACCACCTTAATCATCCCCAAATTCAAGATCACACCAGAACTCCACCCATTCAAATCAATGAAGGAGGTTTTCAAGCTAATCAAAGAAGTAGAGTCAATTATCTTGCACTTCATCCTCAATTGTTCAAATTGACTAAGTTTCTTGAAGAAAAGGCCTCTCAGATCTTCTCTCAAAAAGAAGAATTAAAAAGAATTGACATTGACGAATTAAGGGCTCGTAGAGCATATGATGTAGAGATTCATAGGGCAAAGTATTTGAAAGACCTTGTCACTGCCAAAAACATCAAAGCCAATAAAGAATGGAAGAAGCAGTTTGGTTTAAAGATTGTTGATGTTGTGGGAATTCACTTCAAAGAATGGCGTGATCCTGGTTTTACAAGACCTCCTGGCCTGATTTGGTTAGTGGTTCAACGTGAGGATAATCGTCAATATATGTTTGGGGAAGCTCGCTTCAATTATCTTTCTGCAGATGATCTTATCTTCCTTCTTCATTACTTTGCTCGAAAGCTTATTCAACCTGATCCTAAAAATCAAGAGGCTTATTATGCAGTTAAAAGGTACATGGATAGTCTTATTCTTAGCCAAACTCAAAAAGACTTCCAACTGGCCATTGAAAAGAGAAGAAAGAAAGTCTACCTCACCATACCAAATCAGAGAATTCATGGAATCAACTTAGAAAATTTCAGCAATGGTGCAGTGTTTGACAACCCAAGAGGTTTTGTTTTTGAAAGCGATCAAGGTCATAAGATTTTCATAAGACTAGACGAACTTGCCAAATATTCTGATGGAACATTGAAGCTGTGTTTAACCATGTTTGAAAGCCTTCATGAGTTTGAAGAAACTGAGAAAGAAAAAGGAAGGATGACCAAGGTTATTAACAAGATCAAATCAAGGCTGGACCACAGAGAAAGATCAAGACGAATCTTAGCAGCCAGACTTCCTAAAGAACAAAAAGGGGTCATCCACGTTCCAGAAGGCACCTGGGTCAGATATTCACCAAACAACGAACAAGGAATTCATAACATGCCTCCCATTAACTTTGCAGACAACATTATCGAGCCACCTAACCGCCCTGAGGATCCTAAGTATCATTTTGTGCCAAAGAAGTTCTGGAAAGAATCAAAACATAAATATGAGAAACGTGTGTTCAAATCTCAGGCTGCTTCTCAAGATAAACCTGAATCATCCACAAAGAAAAGAAATAGACGTCAAAGGAAAAAGAAAAGAGCTCACCAATGATCATTTACAAAACAACACTAAGGGGGAGATTGCTAGCTTTATAATTTGTAGTGCGTGTTTTGTATATTAACATTTGTCTTGTCCTTTATGTTTATTATGTTATGGTGAAGGGTTTATCATGTAATTAGACTTATACTTGTTTGTAATTATCCAAGGGGTTTAATAGCAATTTGTGTCACTATATAAACCTTCACATGTAATGAAAAGATAACCTTTTGACCAATTAATCTTTCATAGTTATAATACCTACTTTCTCTCTAAATATCTACTTTCCCATTTCACATAAAGGTTCATTACACATTTTAGCATAGTTTACAATATGTAGGGTAAAATAGAGATGCTTCCTTGCTAACACAAAAATACGATGCCGGATTCGTAAATGAAATGGCAGACATAAATACGAGGTCGATACACAATTATGGGGTCGTTACATGAATACGAGGTCATATTACAAATACGATGTCGATAAAAATTAACGAGGTCGTATTTTCAAGTTTAAAATTTTAATTTGACTAAAATCTTTCGTGGTCGACTCACGGGTGTTACAACTGGAGTTAAACTATTGACAATTTTTTGTAAAGCCACAACTTCTTTCTTAACAATTTCTAGTTCTTGTGGCAAGTGTTTGGGCAGCTCTCCTTCAATCATTATGACCACTTGTGGCAACAACCCATCTTGTAGATTTCTCAAAATAGACCCAGAAATCTCTTCAGTAATCTCTTTCAACATGTCACCCCTAAATCTAGGCACAACTGCATTGCTGACACTGCTGATTACAGAATTCTGGTCTAGAGTTGGCTTCTTCTCCAGATCATCAACCTTTCCAACTAACTTCTGAACTTCATCTGTTAAATCTGCCAGAGGTTTTACAACTTTAGCTTTCAAGGCAGTCTGGACAGAGTTCACCATATCCTCTTTCAATCCCTGGAATGCAACTTGTATATTTTCAGAAATTTTATTTGTTGCCTTTACAAGTTCACCCAACTTCTCGAAGACCATCTTCTCATTCCTAGCAAAAACATCCATTTCTGACTTCATATTATTGGAAATTAAGGACTTGAAATCAGAAACAACCTGAGAAGATGTCTGAAGGGATCTCTCCAGGTCCGCCACCTTATCAAAAAGGCCTTGGACCTCAGTTGAAGAAGAAGTGGAGAGATCACCTGAAGGATTTATTCTGGTAAGAGAGGATACTGGCAACACCTTTGTAATATTTTCAAGTGTTTGAGTCGTTGCCAGACCTTGGGGTTCAGAGGTTTGAAGGGGTTGATTTTCTGGTGCACATGGTGATACTGAAGTTGTTGTGGTTGTTGCTGTTGTTGTTTGTTCTGGTGGTGGAGGTGTATTTTCTGGTGGTGGAGGTGGCATTTCTGTAAGAATTGACTATGAGACAGAATTAACAGTACGATCAACTTCCTCTTCTCCCAGAAAACTCATGTTGACATCAAAATCATTACCTTCAAACAGTGGAGAGTCTGCCATATCCCAATCTGGGCCGGTTCCACCTACCTGGTTCTCCACTTGTACATTCTCCACCAACCTGTTCAAATCATTCTGAGCATCCAGCTCCAAATTCTCTCTATACCAGCATTCACATCCTCCTCCTCAACAATCAAGGTACCATCTTCATTCATGATGTCACTTGCCGCAGAAGTTGAGACTGGAATAACCAGAGGTGAGGCTCCAGTCATCCCAGCCTGTGCTAAAGTTGTGTCAGAAATATGAGTTTCTACAAGATTGTGCACTGACACGGACTCTACTGAGAGTTGGGCGGACTCTCTGTTAACTTCACCACTTCCTCTTACCAGAATTGTGGAAGTGGTTGCTTGCAAGTTTTCCCTTGAGACATCTCCAGAACCCTGTTGGGAAGATTTTGGATGGTGAGAATCGGTAGTATGAGATGTGACCAGAACTCCATCTCTCCTAAGACGATGATTTTTGTTTCTTGGTCTGGTGGGGTTAGAAGGTAGAAATTCAACAATATTAACAACATTTTGCTGAGGAATAGGGGCTACCTGGGAAATGGGTTGCACCCGCACCCTTTCAGCAGTGAGGACTTAAGTGGGTCCCTCATTATTTTGAGGCCCGCCTACAGCCTCTTCCAAGTCATCTGGTGATGATGCGTTGGTTTCATCTTCAAGTATTCTGAACTGGTATATCATCACAGATGGAATGTCAACCTCAGTAGGAGAAAAGGTTAACTGGTTGAGGTCCCTCAGATATTCATACATAGAAAAATGATTTGTATTTAAAGTATACTCATTTTTTAGGGACCTTCTGAAAATGATAGATAAAAAACGAATAAAAGGAATGAAGGTTTTCCTGCTCTTGACCTTCAGTCTCTCCACCAGATCTTTGAAAAATATCTGGGCAACATCCACCCTATACCCATGCCATAAACAATAGGCAATCTAGAGCTGTGTTTGATTAAACTTGTCTAATTCTCCAGAACTGCTACCCAAGCATTCAACAAGAAGGGTAAAGAAATATCTCCATGAGTCGATCAATCTGCTCATATAAACAGTTCCTTTTCTGAGCAGTTGGCCATTTTCATCCATGATTTCAGTGTGGCCCATCAACCTGCAAACTTCCCTTGTATTGATGCTGGAGGGAATATCAACAGCCATTTCATTTTCATCAAAATAATTCATTCTCAAGGCGTCTCTGAGAGAATCAACAGTTTTAGTGAAGTTCTTGGTTCCTTGTTTAAGTGTGTAGTGGATGGATTCATCTTTTTCCACAGACACGGCAGTATACCAAAACTCACATAGGTAGTCATGGTACATCTTGCCCAGATTGAAGGTTAGAGCACCATAAAGAGGACTACTCCGGAAGAAGGTGTTTAACCTTCCAATAATGGATGTTGCCGAACGATTACTTGTGAGTTTGGCCATCCAATTATTCATGTTTATTCTGATGACATCGGCAGTGAGAGTAATATGATTTGCCTTTTTCACGGCAGCAACCGGAGCATAATTTGCGGCCAAAAGATTTTTAGGAGAGGGTTTTGGAGCCATTTGTAAAGAAGATGACGATGAAAGAATTTAGGGTTTATAAGGAAAATTTATGAAGAAAGAGAGTGATGATTGGAAATTGAATGAAGAAATAAATAAATGAAGGAATTTCAAAGATTTGGGAGTAAATAATTTGCAGAAGTGAAAGTAAATGAAGGTGAAAATGGAAGTTATATAGAGAAGAGAGAAAATGGAATTCAAAACAAATGAAGGTGAAAATGGAAGTTATATAGAGAAGAGAGAAAATGGAATTCAAAACAATTAATTGAAATAATTCAAAGTAATTTTGATCGGTTTTGAAATCCGCATTTAATGTTTCCCATCACACATAAATGTATGACGGTTGACAGTCCACAAAACTTACCAATATTTACTTTTTATGTTCCCAAGGTAACAAAACCCACTAACTATTTGAAAAATGCATGCCACGTAGGATAAACAGATAAATATCCATGAAAAGGTTTGCATACATGGCAAGCATTAACATCAAGTAAACACATGTTATACTGACAACCATGACTCAGTTTTAATGCATCTGGAGGATGACTGGTCACTCTAGTAGCACTGGTGGATTAGTCCAGTGAAACATGCATTAAATGGTACACTGGAGGAACACTCCTTAAAGTACCCTGGAGACCTCAAACACGCACATCCAAAATAAAAAGACAAGTGAGAGGGACACATTTACAAAGCAAGTTTCATTGCTTCAAACACGCACTTCAACTATCTAGATACTAATGAGAGAGACATATTTACAAGGTTCCAATGGAATTTTCCACAAAAATTCTCCAGGGGACAAATAAATTAATAAATTCCCCCTGAAATTAAGACATTTTAGGACAAAAATTTTGGTTTGAGTCTCCCCCCTGGAATGGTGATCTATAAATCTATCAGTGCAAAGATAGTATCACTAAGGCGTTCGATAGCTTTACTGACATAGATTTATAAATCTGGAATCAAAGAACCAAGACAGTGTCACAAAGGCGTTCATAACAAGGTTCCAGATTAAGGGTTCAACATTCCCAACTCACTGACGAGATATTGAAAAGTTTTCTCATCCAAAGGTTTTGTAAATATGTCAGCGAGTTGTTTGTCAGTGGGGATGAAATGGATTTCAACGTCATTTTTCATAACATGATCACGAATGAAATGATACCTGACATCAATGTGTTTCGTCTTGGAGTGCATAACTGGATTGTTTGAGATAGTAATGGCACTGGTATTTTCACAAAATATATGAGTCTTTATATACTTAATACCATAATCAAGCAACTTGTTCTTTATCCAGAGAATCTGAGCACAACAACTGGTTGCAGACACATATTCTGCTTCAGCAGTGGATAATGAGACAGAAGTTTGCTTCTTACTGGTCCAGCTCACCAGTTTGCCGCCAAGGAAATGACATCCACCAGTAGTGGATTTCCTGTCTATCTTACAACCTGCATGATCTAAATCTGAATAACCCATTAGATCTAAGCCTGAGCCTTTGGGATACCAAAGACCCAAACTGGGAGCACCCTTAAGGTACTTCAGAATGCGCTTTACAGTAGCCAGATGAGATTCTTTTGGGTTAGACTGATATCTGGTACAAAGACATGTTGCAAACATTATATCTGGTCTACTGGCTGTTAAATACATCAATGAATCAATCATGCCTCTATAGGCAGTGGTGTTCACTTGCTTCCCATCAGGGTCTGAATCTATTGTTAAAGATGCAGAAATTGGAGTTGCCTTAAATGGTGAAGAATTCATATCAAATTTTCTTAAAATATCTCTAACATATTTTTCTTGATTGACAAAATACCATCACTGGTTTGTTTAATCTGGAGTCCTTGAAAAAATGTTAATTCACCCATCAAACTCATTTCAAATTTTGAAGACATAATTTTTGAAAATTTCTTGCACAAAGATTCATCAGTAGAGACAAAAATAATATCATCAACATAAACTTGTACCAACAGAAGATTACCTCTTTCATGAAGAATGAATAAGGTATTGTCAATTGCACCTCTTTTGAAACCGTTTTCAGATCAGTGTTTAGTCAGAGTATCATACCAGGCTCGATGGTCTTGTCTGAGGCCATACAATGCCTTGTCCAGACGATATACCCAATGTGGATGCTTTTCATCAATGAAGCCTGGTGGTTGCTTGACGTAAACTTCTTCTTCTAATTCTCCATTCAAAAATGCACTCTTAACATCCATCTAGTAGACCTTGAACTTATGATGAGCAGCAAAGGCTAAAAACATTCTGATGGCTTCTAGCCTTGCTACTGGAGCAAATGATTCTTCAAAGTCAAGATCTGTCTGGACGTACCCTTGTGCCACTAATCTGGCCTTATTTCTTATTACGTATCCATCTTCATCAACCTTATTCCTGAAGACCCATCTGGTTCCAATTGGTTCTTTCTTACCAACTGGAAATGGAACCAGATTCCAAACTTTATTTCGTTCGAACTGGTGAAGCTCTTCTTGCATAGCTATCACCCAGCTTGGATCTTCCATTGCCTCGTCAATATTCGTCGGTTCAATCAGTGATAAGAAGCTGACATACAAACATTGTTCACTGGAGGCACTTCTGGTTTGAACCCCTCTAGATGGATCACCAATGATTTGATTAATTGGGTGATTTCTGGTCCATTTAGAGTATTCACCAGGATTGTTATGAACAACAACATCAGTGCAAGTATTCAATTGATTTTCTGGAAGAGGATCTTACTAGACAACTTCAACGTCTTCATCAGAATCTGTAAGATCACGATTTGCATCATGAAATTCTTCATTTAAAGGCATTTCTTGAATTACTGGCTCAAAATCAATTGGAGCTGATACTGGAGGTGTAGTACGAACATCTAATCCAATATCAAGTTTAGAGGGTAGTTTGAAATTTATTGAATGATAGAATGAAGTATTACTGGGAGGTTTCTCAATTTGCACTGGTTCCAAGTCAGGATGACTGGAAACATCTTCAGATGAATCTTTGATAGGATCAGATTCACCAAAGATAATTGGATTTTCTGGGGGAGAATTAAGGGTTGGCTTTTTATTGATTGCTTCATTGGATTCATCAAATGTGACATGTATTGACTCCTGAACCTTTTCCAGTCTTTTGTTGTAGACTCTGAAGGCTTTGCGAATGGCGGAATATCCTAAGAAATATCCTTCATCAGCTTTAGCATCAAATTTGCCTAACTGACTGGAGTCGTTCAAGATGTACACTGGACATCCAAAAACGTGAAAATAACCAATATTTGGTTTTCTATTTCTTAATATTTCATAGGATGTCTTCTTGTATCGCTTCACGTATACTGAACGATTCTGGGTGTGGCAAGCAGTTGCAATTGCTTCAGCCCAGTACATTTTATGAAGACCAGATTCAGCAAGCATACTTCTGGCAGCTTCTATCAGCGTTCTGTTCTTTCTTTCTACAACTCCATTATGCTCTGGAGTGCGTTCTGATGAGAAGTTCTGAGAGATGCCAATGTCAGTACAGAATTTCTCCAGAGTTGTATTCTGAAATTCTGTTCCATTATCACTTCTTAACTGGCACACTTTTCGCTTATATTTGAGTTCAATTTGCTTGATAAGAACGATGACTTCAGCAGCAGTTTCACTTTTTTATCTGAGAAATATTACCCAACAATATCTTGAGTATTCATGAACAACTACCAGGGTATATTTCTTACCAGCACGAGTCTGAACATTCACTGGACAAAAAAGGTCCATATGAGGCATATGAAGAGTTTCAGATATGCTAAAATTCTACTTTATCTTGAAACTAGTGCGTTTCTGCTTACCCATCTCACATCCTGGACATGGCCTTTCCTTTTTGAAATAAACTGAAGGTATCCCATCTGCAAGTTGTTTTCTGGACAACTTGTTAATATTTTTGAAATTTAAATGTGATAACCTTTTATGCCATAACCAGTTTGTGTCTTCATCAGCCTTGGTATAAAAACACTGCTCTGAAGGAGAGCTTTCCATATCCATCACATACACATTCCCTTTTCTGGGAGCAATCAATACTACCTTCCAATCCTTATTAAATACAATGCCCTGGGAGATATTAAACAACACCTGGTAACCATCATCACACAGTTGGCTCACACTTATTATGTTATATTTCAAACCATTAACATAAGCCACCCGTCTGAATTTGACTTGACCATTATTCAGGACACCATATTCCTCAGTCTTTCCAGAACCATCATTTCCGAAAGTAATGGATGGTCCGTCTGAAGCCATGAACTCCTCTAGCTGGGTCTTACATCCAGTCATTGTCCTGCCAGCAGCACTGTCAAGATACCAAATATATTTCTTTCGATCGCCTTGCACATCCACCAGATTGATTTGTTAGTTTTGGGAACCCATCGACTGATGGGTTCTATGGATCCTACCAAATGGATCCTTGGGGGTATCTGGTTCAGTTCACTTTCTTCAACAGTAGTCTTAGTTGAAAAGACCACTAGGTTGATAGTTTTGAAACCTTTTTCTTTTTCTCAACAGGGGTAACAATTTTATCTTTCTTGGAAAAAGGTTTTGAATTTTGTTTCAGCCCAGATGAACTACCCTCAAAATTATTCAGTCTTGCATTACAACTTTGGACTTGACGAGCCAGTAGTTGAAACATACTTTCCAACCTTAACAAAATGGTTTCTTCAGATGACACCTGAGCCTTTCTAGTTGACTGGACTTTTGGCTTAGGTGGAACAACATTCTTCTTCTTCTAAACCTGGGGTTCCTTAGAAGATGATTGAGGCAAAGGTTTATTCTGCCTGACCTTTTTGACTGGAGCATTCATCTGGTGTGCTCCAGTCTTGACCTCAGACAATTGAATAAGAGGAATAATACAAGTTTTGGGTGTTGTTGGTTCATCATAAATAGTGCTTGGTTTTAACACTTCTGGTAGTCGGTCAACAATAGGTATTAATGTTGCAGCAGTCACATCACCCCCCAGATATGCTCGTTTTTGGGAGGGGTACTGGTTTCTTGCAGCATCATACGGTATCTAGTCTCAAGACATGACTGAACGACATGTTTTTCTTTTGTTAAAACATTTTCAAGCTCTTCCTTTTCCTGGACCAGTTGTTCAGTGACCGAAACGTGTGCTTTAAAAGCCAATTCAATGTCTTAAAGTTCTTTTAACTTTGATTGTAAATTTGCCATTTCAGAAAAATCTGTTTCAAAAATATTTGACATTTCTGATCGAACAGTTTCCACAAAAATTAAATCAGAGTTTAGAGCTTCAGCAATGTCCAATTTTAATTTAGGATCAGTTTCCTTGTCATAATCAATTACCTTTTTAATAACAATGTCCACCTATCTTCCAGATGTGACATCTTCCTTCTCCAGATGCTCATATAACAGCAATATCTTTCTCTTCATCATCAATTGATGAGTCATCAGAGGGAACCTGTTCTTCTTCAGCAACCATGCATTTATTATTATCTTTTTCTGCAGACATGAGAGCAAGTTGAGCCTTAAGCTTTTTATATTTCAATCTGTAGCTATCATCAGGCATGTTATAAGAAGTTGATGGACCAGATTGAGAAACAAACTGATTGGACTTGCACTCCTTCATGAAATGACCTTTTCTGCCACACTTAAAGCATGTCAGATTGGTCTTGTCAGTAGAGGAACTGGGTGCATGTTGTCCAGTGGGTCTGTTGGCTCTTGCTTTAAAACGGTTAAACGTTTTAGCAATCATAGCCATCAGATCATCACTATCAGTTTCATCACAACCTGGAGAGATATTATTCATGGCTCCAAAATCCATTAATTCAGACATCTTCTTCATAGAAAATACATTCTCAGAAGACATTAATGCCGCACAGGGTGTTTTAGTATGACTAACCACAGGGGAACTACTCAAAGCATCATTAATAGCATCTTTTTTGCCTCAATTCTCTGGGCTTGATTCTCTTCAGTGAATCTGAAGGCTCCATACAATGTTGACAAAGTATGGGAATGCAAGGTTTTACCTTGTCTCAAGACCACGATCATGTGAGACCATTTAGATGGAAGAATATCACAAAAATTTTCAAGAAGTATACCTTTGTCTTTTTCTACTCCCAGCCCTCTTAACTGGTTTATGATGCTCATAAACCTGGTGTAGTTACCAGTTAATGATTCATTAGGCAGAGGAAAAAATGACTCATACTTCTTATTTAAAGACACTTTTCTGGTAACAATAGTTTCATCACCACCTTCATACTGGTTTACTAGTTCATCCCACATGCTTTTAGCACTAGGATAAAGAACTAGTGTGGGAATAAGAGATTCAGAAACAACCCCGAGGATCATATTTTTTAAAACAGTATCAATATTAACAAGTCTTTTATCCTCTTCATACCAGTGTTCCTCTCTCTTTTCCCTTCCAGATCTTGCTCCAAGAGGGTCAAGAAGTGGATTGAGAGGACTTCTAGGAATATAGGGTCCTTCATTTAAATTTTTTATCATATTCCTCTCAATTCAAGTAATATATAATATCATCCTAGCTTTCCACGTGCCAAATTCATCACCATTCCACTGAATTTGGGAACAGGAGTGTTTGAGTAGTGCACATGCACGTGTGGAAAAGCAGGAATAGGAGGTGGTGGTGGGGGATTATTGTTAACATGGTCAGTAGTCAGTTCAGTTTCAATAATGAGTGGAGGACTTGTATTAAAAGAGTTTCCTTGTGTATTCTCCGGAGTGGCCATCAAGAAATACGGATCTAGGCAAGTATGTTAGCCTTCCGCTCTGATACCAATTGTGAAGTCCCTCACTTGATGGTTTAACCCACAAGTGTAGAATGCGACAAGTCAAGTATGCACTAGATTGGACTAGTATTACAATAAATATAAATGCAAGAATATATATAAAGTAATACATAACTTACGCAATATAAAGTTAAGCAAATAAAGTAAGTGGTGAGACAAAATGTAATTTTCAAGTGTATTTTATTTATTGATGTTAAATAAAATACAAGGTTGTTGTGGAACTAAGATATTACAAAGTAGTTATCTAAACAACCTTATGAATTACAAGTGATCTAGAATTTGCTAAATAAACTCTTTTGATCGAAATACTTAAAGTTGTGAAGTATAACTGTTTAGATCGAGAGTATTTGAGCAAAGACACCAAATTGCAAAAGTGTGTTTTGGACGAGGGAAATGACTTGGTATTTATAGACAAAAAGAATAAATATAATATTCTTTTTGCTGTACAAATATGGTTACATGCATTTAAGGAAACTACTTTAACTCCTTAAATACATTGGTTAAAGTACAGGAATAAAGTCACTCGATAGTGACTTGTCTTCTAATTAATCAACCACCTTTACATGCGTGTAAGGCTTTTAACAAAGGACAAATGGATTGTCCGGGTAAAGGCATGTAAAGGCATAAAGTCAATCCCTCGTAATCAGTGTTCAGACTTGTAAGATCTAGAACACTATCAAGGACTCCAGTCAAGAGATCTGGTAAGTCTGCCAGTGAGCTCCGTTATTTGTCAGACTTCTTTCTTCAGACTTCAGTCTTCGACTTCAGTGAGAATGTTCTTCAGTGGAAAGATCTTGACTGGAGTGAAGTCCAGTGAACCAATCTGGTGGAATTCAGATTCCTGTACAAGTAAATGGTTCACTGGTCTTCACATAATTTCTAAACAAATCTTCAGAGGGCTCCAGTGGTCTCGTCTGGAGCGAGTCCAGTAAATCTGGACCTAACAAATATCATTAAACACGAGTACGCAACGGAAGCAAATAAAACCATGTAATCAAGTAATTAACCTTGAAATAGGATTAGGAATACCTCTTAATGTAGATGATAAAGTGAAGAACTTTATGAGGATTTGAAGTAAATCCCTCCATGTTTGCACACTAGACACCCCGTATATCGTATGATAGTACCTTGATCACGAACCGAACAACCGTTTGTTTAAACCCTTGCTAACCTAGAACCGAAAATCCCAAAACCCTTTGGAGTGGGTTTTCGGCCGTGGGAGAGAGAGGGAGAGAAGGAAGAGTTTTTTTGTGTGTGAATTGTATGAAAAACCCTTGGATTAAGCCCTCTATTTATAGGGTTTTAATCTTGGTGACCAAGTAATCTCAAGGCATAAAAGCCTTGAGAATTTTCGGCCCCCTATATAAGGAATTAGAGTCCAACTCTAATTTTCTTATTTCACATTTAATCCTCCTTCTAATTAATTTAAATACAATTAATCCTTTAACTTATTTAAATTAACCTTTAGGTGATCAAACTAATTAATATATTACTTTAATATATTAATTAATAATATAGACTTACCGTGTCATTTCGTGTGACCCCGTAGGCTTAAATCATTTTCGGACATACGTTCATTTTACATGATCATATACTAACAGCTTGCACTTGAGCTCATAATAAATGAAGGTAATAACATTGGTTAGCGTCTAGCAACACGCCAATGCTCCCAAAAATATTTAAGTATAGTTTCTTGAAGTATATTTAAATGGTTGAGGCATTTATTATCCCTTTGTTCAGATACTGTGTTAAACATGAATACGGATCAATGTCATTTCATGATTTAACGATTTTGTCTCTCATTTCATCACTACTTAAGATTACCAAATATAATCGAGACACGTCTGGATTCATTTGGACATGGCCATGTAAACATCTTAAATAGTCCCAATGAGGGGCCCAGTGGTATCAATCTGCAACTATCAGTTGAAGGAACAAATTTTGTATTGACTACACGTGTCAGTCATCATATTTCAGGACATTTTCTGAAAATAGCCCTTTATGTACTCCCATATTTAGGAGAGTTAGAACTATATCAAGTAAGTGCAATCCATACATGCTGACCCGCTTGTATCTCAAGTCAAAAGATCAATAAAGTAACCATTTATAAATTTCACTTAATGATGCTGATCCATAAAGTGATAAATTCGTTAGGGGGTAGTCTGATATGCACCATATGGATACCATATGAGTTTGGTGTGACCAGCCATTAAATATTCAAAGAATACAACCAATCACTCAGATTTGTCTTAGTTTAATTATATTTACATATAATTAATCGGCAATGAACAATTTAGAATATTTAATAAAATATTCAAGAATTAAACATGCAAATATAGGATACAATTAATATTAAATGAAATCAAACATATCAAGTACTTTATTTCATTATAAGAAATATAAATTGTTTAACATCCCTTATCCAAATATAAAAATAACAGATTTACATTAAATAACTAGCTAATTTAAGTCCTACAATGTTTGGCCTCAGTTGGTATTACAAATCTTTCGGTCATGGCTTTAGAAGATATCGCTGAAAACACCACCACTCAACAAAGACCTCGGGAATTGACACCATCTTTGGAGGGACAACATAAGCAAGATTCGTTGCAGCAAATCAATCCAATGTACAAGTTTCTGGTCAAAGGTCAAGCAAATCTGATTTGGGTGCAGGTTCTGAATTCCATTTTTGAGGACAAAAATGCTATAAGAGAGGAGTATTGTTACATGACAAATAAAGTAGTGTCAATATTAGCATATTGTAAGAGTTCAGGGAGGAAAGTGTCAAGAGTAAATAGTTGGTTAAGTCGGTTACGATGTATATATAAGTGTAGTTATGCCAATATGAAATGACAGATATGAATATTGATAAAATCCCTCTTCTTCTCTGATTGAATTCTTCTTCTATGATTTCTATTCTATCAAAAAGTGTATACAAAACTTATACAATCGAAAAAGTGTGTTACATTATATAATAATTCGAATTCATATATACATATATATCAAAACTAAAACTAAAGAAGGAGAAGCTACCTTCGCATAGTTGCAAGCATTAAAACTCATCGAGGTATCATTATTTCAATTTTTTAGTTTAATCGTAAAAAACAAACATAAAAACTAATTAATGGAATATTTGTTATATACGAATTTCAATATAAGTATATCTTAAATACAATGATATATTTAATTATTGAATATTAGTATTTGATACTAATAAGGTAACTTAATTAGGATTTTAAAAGGGACAGTTGTCGTTTAAAGAATAAGACAAACATCGATCAAAAAATCTCCAATTTTGTTTTAGTTTAATAGTAGATAAACTGTATTAAGAATCATAGACATGAATATATTGAATTATCAAAGATTAATGTTGAGGAAAAGAAATATTGTTTAACCCGTTATACCCAACCTTCTCATATTAAGCACATTCGGCATACATTACATGTGTTATCAAAGGCAGGCCTAAACCAAAGCATTTGCATTTGCAATCACGTTAAAAACACAAATATGATAATAGCTATTTTACTATTGTAATAACATCTAAATCAGCCCCCATGTGTCCTTCATTTCTGTTTGCCTTAATGTGCATAGATCCAGGGGAAAAAACAGCAATGACTTGCTCATACACGAGGATTTCTTTCCAAAAGCAGATGAATAACGATATAGTGTGGCAAGAATCATACACCCCATAATTAATGGGGTGTATAAATCTTCAAAATTAAGTGGGCCCAAATGTACAATTTTAACTCTAGTATATCCTATCCATCACTATCACTATTTCGTAGTCTCTCTCTGTACTACTTATTAAAATGCATTTTTTTAACTTTACTATTAAATTGATATTTATCCAATACATTAGTTATTAATATATTCAATTTTTCTTAGATAATTTTATAAATATAATATTTGATAAAATTTAAAATATACCGTTATGATGTGCTCATTTTAATCTACATTTTGATATAAGTTTTACTAAAAATGATGCTGGTCAAACAATAATATTTTTTAAAAGAAAAATGAAACTACAATGTTTATTTAATATCTAAATGTTTTTTTTTTTTTACTGTGAGGCATGTGAAAGCTAATATGATCATATGTAAATGTTGTCGATAGAAAGAGTACAAATATTTTGAATCATTACTACAAAGATTTTAAAGTTCTATACTGAAAAGGAGGCTATATAGGTAGTGCATGGGCATTCGAATCTTCGCTATATATTTCAAACATTACAAATTACATACCAAATCAAATCGTTGCTCTTTATTTTATACCACAGTAATTTTATTTGAAAATCCATTATAGTCTCTAAAGTCTTTTTTAAGTTCCCACATAATGTCTGAACTTAATGAAGATGATGTACCGAACACAATCTCACCATTTTACAATGACCGGGTGTTCAAGACTCGTGAGGAGATGATGGATTGGGTACAAGCTACAGCACGCAATCTTGGATACGTTATTGTCACACAAAGATCAAAGAAAACCATCCTCGGTTTTGTCAACAAGGTTTATCTTATGTGTGATCGTGGTGGACTGGTGGTGAATACAAGTCATCAAAACGTTCGACAACAGATTCAGGTAAAAAGATATTTGACCATAATATTTGTTATATTTAAACATTATGTTTTTTAAATCTATTTTAAATATTGGTATATTATATTAACTTTGTTCAAAGATCAGTTTCTTTAAACTACATTAGACTAGTACACATATGATATGTTGATAGTGACTTGAAAAGAAAAAACCATTTAAGTCTTTTTAAACTATATTTTAATTTTCAGGTTCAAAGAAATGTGGATGTCCGTTTCAACTTTTAGCAAAATACAATCATAACCTAACAGGTTCGGGTTGGAAAATAAATGTTTTATGTGTCGAACATAATCATCAAAAAAAAATATGGTTCCACGAGAAATTCTTCGTCAATTACCAAAAAATGACGACAAAAATATCTCCACAAGTCAAACCATATACGATGCACGAAAAAAGATACATAAAGCCGAAAGAGTTGGACAGACTCCTATGCAATCAATGGTGAAATGTTTACACAGGTAACACATCTATCATATACGTCAAGAACCTGATTCTAATCATGTGCAAGACATATTTTTCATAAATCCAACTTCAATGATGATATGGCGTGCATTCCCCCATGTGATCATTTTAGATCCCACGTACAAAACCAACAGGTATCGCCTACCTTTTCTTGAGATTGTCGGATTAACTTCAACAAACAAGACATTTTGTATAGCATTTGCGTTCATACGAAATGAGAAGACCGATAATTTCAAGTGGGTGTTACACTGTCTTAGACAAACACTAGATGGTTATATGATGCCACGTGTCATAGTCACAGATAGGGATTTGGCTCTAATGGAGGCATGCCGATATGTCTTTCCAGAAGCAGGCCATTTTCTTTGCAGATTTCACATTATTGATAATATTAGAAAGCATTGCAGACCATCCTTTGGGTCCAAGACTGACTGGGATAGATTTAAATCTTGGTGGAATCATGTAGTTAATTCTCCAACTACTAAGGAGTATGAACAAAATCCAGTGTGGTTACAGTCAAAGTTGATAGACAAGCAAAGTATTGTTCTTATCTCTTAAATTCATTATTAAGTTTATCAAAATGTATATTTATTAAAACTAACTTGTTTTTATCAACATTACAGATGTATTTACCAATGTGGATGCAAGTTGGTTACAAAAGTATAAAGAGAAGTTTGTGTCCGCCTGGATTGATCAACATCTTAATTTTGGGGAACGAACTACAAATAGGGTAGAGAGCCAACATTCTTTATTGAAAAAACATTTTGATGATGAAAAATCGCATTTAGATAAATTTGTAGGAATTATAGATGACATAGTATGCATACAATATACAGAAATTAAGGCAAGCTTTGGAGAAAGCTTGATTAAGATAAAGCATTCACACAGGAATAAAACATTTACTAGTTTATTACTAACAAAAGTTTCTATAGAAGCATTGGATGTACTAACAGAGGAGATGAAGCGGCTTAAATCTTTAAAGGAAAAAAGCGAATCATGTGGATGTCAAATCCGTACAAGCTGTGGTTTACCATGTGCTTGTGAAATCTCTCAATATGTCGATGTAGGTGTATCAATTCCATTACATGCAATAAATGTATTTTGGAAGAAGCTTGGTTTCGAACCGGCACCAGTTGTACAACGATGAACAAGATGAACCTAGTGATCCAGATATTCACCTTCGTGGGCACCTACATGATTTTGAAGAGGCGTACAACAAAGAAAAAAGAGTAGCACTGACAAAGAGTTGGCTTCAAAAGATTAGAGCTATATGGGATCCTACCAGGTGCCTACTGAACCGACCCCGTTCATGAATGAAGATGCTGGTGAGCAAAGTTATTTATTTAACCTTTCGACTGCAGTAGATGATTTCTTCAGGTTTAACGAGAATACTTCGAGTACAACCGAATATGATTTTTTGGTGTTGAATCAGCACAACGTTACATATAAAAAGTCTGTGGACTATCACAAATATATTGATCAAATTCCATCCGTCTTTCGTCCGTATGTAGCGGATATAAAAAACGTGCTCGGTGATGGAAAGTGTGGGTTTCGGGCGATAGCTTCTGCTCTTGGATACAATGAAGGTGAATGGGAAGCAATCCGGAGGTTACATATTGATGAGATGGTGAAGTTTGAAACACATTACAAAAATGCTTTCAAGGAGGAATATGATGGGGTGTTTGCATCGTTACAGTGGTTCGGCACTAATTTTGCGCCACCAGAAAATTGGATGATTATGCCAGAGACAGGGTTTCTGATTGTGAACAAGTTTAATGTAATTTTTCATTTCATATCTATCGAGAATAATAATAGTTCGACATTGTTTCCGCTTTGGAAAGATCCTGACCAGTTCCCGGATAAAAAAATAATCACAATTGCAAGAGTGGATCGAAGTCATTTTGTAATGGTAGAAATGCAAGGCGAGTTTCCAATGGGTTGCACACACAACTTATGGAGACTAAGGAGAGAAAGAGACGCAGTTGAGTGGGAAAATATATTTAAACCACGTCAAAAGATTTATGAAGATTGGATAGCAAGACCCGCTGAATATGGAGTTATAGATTAACTTCTTTATTTGTATATTATTATTATTTATCTACCAATATATATATATAACAACGTCCTAAATTCATTATATAACAAGGTCCTAAATTCATTATTAAACAAATAAGAACCATTAGATGAATTTCATCCTTAATTTATAACCATTAGATCAAATTTAATTATTTCATCTTTACTTAATAACAATATTAATACTTATACCTTATATGATTAGACAAAAAACACCCTTATCATGAACCATAAATAACAATAATAATAATATATGAACGCCTAAATCTTCCTTCTTAGTCATGTACCATAAATAAATAATAATAATAATAATAATAATAATAAATAAATAATATAACGATAATAATAATGAACCCTTAGAGATCGAACGCCTAAAACTTCCTTCTTAGTTATGTACCATAAATAATAATAATAATAATAATAATAATAATAATAATAATAATAATATCCTGAAACGGATCCGAAAGTTCTCCGTGACTCAAGACGTTGGAGCACGTTCGGCTGCTTATATATTTAGTAGGATTGGTTTTGCTATAGCTAGAGGAGTGGGGGCCCAGATAGTATCGCGGCTCCCCACTAATTTCTTGTAAATTTTTTTTAAAGTTTCTATAATAATAATAATAATAATAATAATAATAATAATAATAATAATAATAATAATACCATTGACCATATGATCGATCTTTTTACCCAAAAAGTAGTTCTAATATGTTATACTTTATTTATTAGTTTATCACATATTAACACTTTGGTAGATTTATAAATATTTCTCGCGTAATACGCGAAATAAACATATTAAGTTCTCGTAATAACATAATTATTATTAAAAGTTAAACATGTGTACATACAATGAGATTATTAAGGCGCTAAATTCTTTTATAGAGAAATAAAGACCGTTAGATGAGTTTAAATTTTTAGTTACACCCTTTAGATTAAAATAATGATATTATTACAAAATTTATTATTAAATCAACACAACTTTAGCCCTCCACTTTATAAAATTAAACTCGTATATTTTTCCTATTTTAAAAACATGTCGTTAAGAAAAGCACCATTGATGTTACGACATCTTCAATCAGTTAACAAATTAAAACTCATATACCATAACATAAAACATATTCTTATTCACCATATCACATAACATACCAATGTGAATATCTATCTTTTATTATCTTATATTTGATATATGATAGATAGTGTCAATGTACACATTGGCTTAATGTTATATATACATCTAGCAAGTAACACTAAAACATAATATTTCTTATTAAACATAAAATATTAAGCTATTTTTTCCTTTTTGTGGATATAGCTAATTTTTCCCCATTTTCGTCAACATAGCTAATTATTTTATAAGTCCGTAAATGCTTAATTGTTATTGAACATTACTTTTGGAGTACCATATTCTAAATTAAAGATAAATTAATAGTTATAAACTATTTTTAAATGTATGCTCATGGACTATTTTTTTTCAATCTATTTGATCATACATTATAACTTTAAAAAACACCGATATTATATAGTATTAATAAAAAAATCTAAAGGAATAAACGATTATGACTAAAGATCACAATGAAAATTGTATTGGATTTGGGCCAAACAAGTTATAATCTATAACGAAATATAGAATGAGAGTTAAAGATATGTTTGGGGTAGAATTTGCACTATTAGGATCCTGAACAAAATTAATACTTTAGTTTTAGTCTTTCTGTAAAAAATACGTAACAATGTATAGAATTATAAGATCTTAGATCCTACTAAGTTTAGAGTTCCAGCTCACATTGCATCATTATCCTGATACATTGGGATCTTGATATATTCAAGATCTATGATTCTACTAACAAATATGTGTCTAGTGTGTCAGGTATTATTTGCAGGACTAAAGTCAAAGACGTGTTACACAAAGAAAACGTGTTACAACGGATAGTCTACCATTTCATCCACGAGAATCAGACTTGACAACAGATTTACTTGATGAAGAATGCCATTTCTTTAGCGTAGAGAGAAAGTTCAGGGAGATCCCGGATATTTCAGAAATACGGTTCAACGTCTAGCACTATAAATAGAAGAAGCCAACAAGCAGAAGGGGGCATGCTATCAATCACTCATCAACAACACTGAAAGAATACACATTCTGCAAATCATCAATCAACTCATCGTTCAAGCAACCATAATTTAATTAAGTAGCAATTGTTATTCACTCATTCAATTGTTATTCATTCTTTTCGTTGTAATCGTTCGCAAACAAGAGTAATAATAAGAGAACAGCTGGAGGGTCGATTGCATCCTCCCGGGGTCTTTTACCTAAGATCACTTAACTGGATCAAGGGTTTTTCCTTGTCAACAAAATTCTGGTGTTATTATTCTTTAGCGCATTTTCTTTATCACATTACTTAAACGCTTTAGTTTTAATCTGCATTATTTTACGTTATATTCAACCGTTTTCTTAATTACTCGAAGTATTTCTATCTCAATGATCTTCTTAAAACTCTTTTTAAACCTAAACTCATAGTTTAGTAATTTTTGTTAAGAAAACTTTCCTTTTTTATTGAAGATCCTTGAACACCGAACCCCACTTACAAATCTTCGGTTCTTGAGTTGTCTAAAATCTTTTCTAAAATTATCTTAGTTAATTTTTGACCGAAACAAGATATATTTTGAAATTTAAAATTCAAAAGAATCTCAAGAAATCAGAATAAAATTTTCATACAATTTTAGAAAGATAATTACTATAAAAGAGTTTTCAGTAAACTAATTCATATATTTTATAGTAATATAAAGGGCCTAAAATGGCCTTAATTCAAACTTAAGTAAAAAATGACATCATCATCTATATATAAGAGAGTCTTAAATAATGTCATGGAGAAATATCATGAATTAGAAATAATATTATGAATAAGATTAAAAATTTTAACCTTTTTCTTTCGGGTATTCGAGTGTCAAGGCAATGCAAGAATAATATTAAGACTTCCATCTACTATACAATATTTTTCAAATTCACAACACGACACAGTCAAGTTTTTACTATAATAAGTAAAATCAACAAACAATAACATACTCGTAACATCTATGAAAGAAAAAAAAATTACCCATATTACTTTTTAATCTTATTATATAATAGTAAACTTAAAAATAATAAGAGTAACATAATTGATCTTATGCCTTTTGTGTTTAGAAGTAAAATAAACTAAATAATAACTCTTAACTAAACTAAAATGGTAATGTAAAGGAAAGGATAACCAATTTGATGCCAACAAAACATATAGGTCATTAATCTAATGATTTTTCATATTCCTCTACAAATGCTTGTGGATAAATTTAAAAAACGTAAGATGAAACAAAAATAAAGATCTAAAGAATCAAACCTACATTAATTAGATCTATAAATTATTGTTGTCGATCTACAATTGTATAAGCATATGTCACGAATATACAACACTTATCAACATTTTTTAAATAACGTGTCAAAAAACTACGTTTTTCCATTTTACTGAGTTTTGTTTTAACCATGTATAATAACAGACTTTTACACACAGTTTTTATCTTCGCCTAAGTCAAAATTTCCAAATCCACTCTTATATACCATTAAATATATCAAACTTGTCAAAATTTCCTGATTTATACATTTTACATGGTTTTGTTGTTAAAAGTGTAAAATAAACAATAATTAATACTCATTTTGTAGTAGTAACGGTAGTGAAAAAACACAAAAGCTTGAATTTTTTAGGCTAAAACCTAAAGAAGGAAAATATAAAGTTTAGTTTCTAAATTGAAATGAAAAAATTATTTATTAGAGAATTTGATATCTCTATTAAAATGGTATTTATAAATTCACTTAAGAGAATATCGGATGATAAAATAGTGCCTAGATTTAGATGTGATACTTTAACATTTTATATAAGATATCCTTTTTATTTTGTTAATTTTTCCTTATGATAATTGTAATTTACATTTATTACTCTAATAAAATATGTATGTATTCATATAACCATTAAACTACATGACAATATTGTAAAATGTGACTAATAGTCTTATGCAATGTAAGGATAAGTCAAATCTATGTTCAGTTCTTAATCATCTTTCTAAAGAAATATGGTTATCTTTTGTTTCAAACCATCACATAATACAATAATTGTAAATTTTACCAGTTGTTTATAGAAATATAAATCATACGAATGGGGTGAAAGCCCAATGGTACCACCATCATGTGACCACATGGGTTCACAGATGAAGACTGGAGGTCACATGTTCAAAACTTGTCAACGGCAAGTGGAGAAACTATATCCTGTGTTCCCATGTGTGAGGATGGTTACTTTTTGGGCATGTGTTCTAAGCGGTGTTTGCTCTGGGTACTAAAATGATGCATGAGACCAGAAGGTTTCCATCCATTTACCCTTTTTTTAGAAACATAAAATCATAAAACTTATGTTTTTTTTTCTATTAAAGATATTGGTAGTATTAGTTTATATCTAAAGTGATTGCAAATGCGATAGTGTTCATCGATTTTTTTTAATTTGTTGAATTAACCCATTTTAGGATGATATAAATTAACTTAGACATATTTTGCATCATTATATTAATTAATACATTTCAACATCTTCTTTTATCAACATTTGTCAATATATGATATCATGAAATGATAAACATGTCAATAATTATATATTTACCCGCGTATTACGCGGGTCAATAATCTAGTTTAAAATAAATTAGTGTTCTTTATTATTGTATTTTTCTTAGTTTTTACATTTATTTTGTATTTTTTTTAATAAAAATTTTAATATAGTTAAAACTTAGATCATAAACATAATTTTAATAATAATAATAATATAAATAAATGATTGGCAAGTTTAAACTAAATATATTAAAATAAAATTGTACATAAAATAAAATACTAGTAGTGCCCCATGTGAAAAGATTTTTTGTAAGGCATTAATTAAAGAATGATGTCTTATACATTGTGGTGTATAATTCTCAAAAACGGTGTATTAAACTTGACTCTCGATATGATAGTGTCTTGAAAATGCAGTGTTGCCATCTAATTTGCCTGTAAACATGTGCCAATCATGAGATGGTCCTTTTTTCCTGGATGTCAAAACACAGCCACCAGCCAGTTTACCACACCTGCAGCCTTGAATATTATATATTATCTTGAAAACTTGCTTATCATATTCTTAATCTACACATAAGCAGCCATTTAACAAGTCTAATCATTATCGAAAAAGCAAAGAGACAGAAAATGACATTAGGGGTTCATTATTTATCACATGATCCCTACTAAAACTCTTTAGAGATGAGGTGTCGAGGTTTCTTTGGTTGAAAAGAGAATAACGATGAATGGCTGGCACGAAAGCATGGAATTGTTTAGGGGATTTAATTTTGATGTACTTTTTTGTTTATTAACTTTAGATCTGACTTTGTGTTTATATACATTTATATATACATTTATATATGATATATATATAAGATGACAGTGACATCTGGCAGTTTGAGGCTTAAAATATAGTCATAGTGCCTCGAGACTTACTATCATCGTAGCCCTCCTATTTTTATTTTTTTGTCTTTCTAACATTCACATAGTCACATACCAATGGAACATCATCAGTTTCCTAAAATAGAAAGTTTCCTCAACAAAGAAACAATGCTTTCTTACGTTCAGGAGACTGCAAAAGGGTCACAAACTGTCGCCAATCCAAATATGTGGAATGGTCTTAATGAGCTTAGTTTTCATGCAATTGGTAATGGTGCCGGTTCAACGACAATAGCATCATCATCGCCTATGGATGGATTTCCTTCTTATTTTCTTGAAACTTTCCCACAACATAACCAACTTTCACAAGCCCACGAATCATCATTGCCTACTTCATTAACTAACACCTCAAGGGTCCAGAACCTAAGCCTCCTTTTGAGCAAACCCAAGTCTGCAACCAGTATGCAGCCAATTTCTAGTGATTATTGGTTGAGGACTATAAAAACTCAATCAATGAAGTATACAGGGAAACGAATTGTTGATACTGGACTAAAAAGTACTTCCATTTGTTCACCAGGGAAGCTGTTTAGAGGAGTAAGACAGAGACATTGGGGAAAATGGGTAGCAGAGATTCGACTACCAAGAAACCGGACAAGAGTTTGGCTTGGGACTTTTGAAACAGCTGAAGAAGCCGCCTTTGCATATGACACAGCCGCTTATTTGTTACGAGGTGATCATGCACACTTAAACTTCCCAGATATGAAGAACCAGTTAAAGGCCAACTCAGGTAATGGCAACACTAGAGCTCTACTTGAAGCAAAGTTGCAAGCTTTATCAAAGGGAAATGATCTATCATTACCTTTACCAGAAACCGGTTTATCAGAAAGTTCAACGGTAGAAAACCA
The DNA here is from genome assembly GCF_010389155.1 of Erigeron canadensis. Lineage (NCBI taxonomy): Eukaryota > Viridiplantae > Streptophyta > Magnoliopsida > Asterales > Asteraceae > Erigeron > Erigeron canadensis. Next base: position 12,322,574 of record NC_057766.1, read on the forward strand.
CATAGATTATGAATCAGGAAAAGAAAAAAGCAAGAAGCCAACAGAAGCAGGGGTATTGGATGTCGTTCAAGGGGTTCAGCTAAGTCGAATGCCATCTCTTGACATCGATATGATCTGGGATGCTCTTCTTGTTTCTGAGTCATAGTTACATATGCTCTCATACTTTGTACCTTCTCATTTCCTTTTTCTTTTCTTTTATTAGAAGGTACACAAACTTGTTGCTTCTTTGCTTTATTTTTTAATTACCCTTTTACTTAATTTTGGTTCCAAGTTTTGGTTTGGTATTGGTAGGTTTTATGTGTTGATGGACACACATCCTTACTTAAAGGTTTGACTACTTTTTATTCAATTTTATATGGATTCTTAATTGTGGAAGTCACTTTCAGTATTAGGCTTTTATCTATTGTCCCTCGAACTTTAAGCATCTTGTTGAGCTATCTGGACCCAAAGTAGGAGTGGACAGCAATCTTGACATATGAGTAGGGCAAGATGCTGTCTAAAATATACATCTAAAGATGAATCAAAATGTGTTTCCAAAGAGTATGTGTAAAATCAATGTAGAATATGAATGATAAAATGTATATACCATGTGTTATTCAATTCTGTATGCATCTATTCTACACGCATATAATAACCTTAAACTGCATACAGTTATAGGGCTTTCACTAAACATTCACTATTTAATGCAAATGCCTAGAGTTGTACAAGTAATTGTCACTGGATAGATAAGAATGGCATAACTAAACTTGACAGAATCAAACTTCATACCACTGACTTTGTTAAATTTAAGCAAAAGAATTTCATTGACCCAAAAAACGCATACTTCTACAAGAAAAATAAATGCGAGCATGAAACATAAAGCTTACTAAAATTCTAGAAAAACTAGCGATGACAGAAAACTTGAACTACTATCTCTCGTGTCAAAAAACGAAATCTTGATCAAGAAACGAAGTTCTGACCTTTTTTTTTGGCCTTCAACACCACTGCGCTTCACTTGGAGAATCTGGTGATTGCCTTTTGCTATTTGCACAGACTATTTTTTTCACTAATAACCACTGGCCTGTTTTTGAACTATTGCATCAAACTTTACTAAATTATTCTCATGGTCGTCAGCTGACTTTGAATTGCTTCCATCATTAATATCAAGAATCAATGGTTCACAAACAGAAGTCTTTCCATCCTGCTTTAATTCATTCATTTGTATATGTGCTGGTTCATTTTCAAAGATTAGTGGTTCATTCCCTTGGATGGGCGACTTATATTGATCCGGTCCATCAAGAAACCCTGACAGGTTTTTTGATGCTTTTGTATGCTCATCAAATAATATCTTCTCCTTCGGCTTCATTTCCATGTGGACATATTCAGCTCCCATTTCTGAATTTGAGTCTTTACCCGTAATTTTCTCTTCATTTTCAAAGCTGCTACTGTCATCATCAGAAAACTCGGAATTTGGCTCATTTTCATGAATTTGATGAGAACTTCCACCATTGTTATCTGTCTTTTCAACTGCCATCATAGTCGTGTCTGCCATATAATACTGTTGTTGCAAAGGCGTTGCATTGGTTAACACTTGGCCTCTATTGAAACCCTCTCTATAATGCTCCATTTCACTTCTATATCTTTCCTTATCTTTCATCGCTTTTTCTTGGTAAATCTGAAGCAATAAAAAGTTCATCAACATCAAAAAAAAAAGAAACTTTTCTTCATGTTGCATGCCCTCCAATCTAGGAGGCAATGGGTCAATTCGGGCTATTATTTAACTCTAACTGGTTAAACAAGATTGAAAAAAAACATGTGGCAGAAAGAAACTTTTCAAAAAGGCCGAACAAGCATGTAGTTTAAACGGGTCAAAAGCCATACGAAGTGTAGTTATACAACTACCATGTATTATATCATTTTTGAGATAATGAAATTTTAGTAATCAAGTTTCAAAACTATTTGTAAGATATATTGAACATTCGGACAGAATTCTCTTGTGAACACAAACCGACCCATTTAAACACGTACACAAAGTACCCGTTCACCCGTTACCAAGCACCCCCCATTTTCCAACTCTACTTACTGCCTTCTGAGACTCGTTTAGTTTGTTCCACTCTTCACCAATCATCCTGCTGATGGCTCTATCCTTGTTAGTGTGAAGTAACTTGAGCCTGGCATGCTGCTCAGCAAAAAAGAAATTATACCCACTTCTATTAGGCTTCGGGCGAGCTGGGTCCCTCTTTTTAATCTCAGATTTCTTCCTACGTCTACGTCTACGCCTAACCGTGGGCGGTCCTTGAGTTGCATCCATATTTACAACACCCTCATGATTTGGAATTTCATATGGCGAGTTTTGCACAGTTTGATAAAGAACTCCTTGTAGCTTCTCGGGACCTATAGTCACAGTACAAAGATATCCACTTTCAAATTTTCCATCAATTATTCCCGTCACTGGTAAACCTATTGGTGCTTCCTGAGAACCTGCATGATCACATTTAACAATTTTGAGTCCTAACAAACATTTAGACTAGAAAAACTTTGACATTTCCAGACCATTAGTTCATTTATATTTTGATAAACAGATTTATCATTTGATTATTAGGGGATCAAAAATCAGTCTTGTAGTAAAAGCAAGAAAACTGATTATAAGAGGGCATAACAGAATCACCCTTTATTAAGTTTGACATGTTACATTTAAAACTATGAAGAATTTACTAGAGATGATATCGACCTTTCAAAGACGACTCTTCTGATATCTTCTGCCGCTTGACTGACGCAGGTTGATTTTCTGCTGATGGAATTATTTGAGTTTCAGGTATTGGAGGCATGGGTTTATTCACCCGAGATGTTGAAGCGTTGTCAGTTGTTGTGCCCTGCCAAGTCTCTAAAGAAATCACTTGTTAAAACAGATATTCAGGACAGAAGTAACAATTACAGGAAAAAATAAAAAGGTAAAGCTGTTTGCACACACCAGTAGGAACAGGAGTCCATGCTTTTGCCTTGAAATAATAAACTTCTTCAAAGTGGTGAATCAGTGACATATAATATTTTCGTAAAATAAAAGAAGCATTTGTAGCAGAGGCTGGAAAGTCGAAGCAATTAGTAACATCCCTCCACTTCTTCTCTTCAAGAACCTGAAATTCAGTTATATCAGAATGTGGAAACAGGTAACCAAATTAGCAAGTTATTTTCCATGAAAATAAGAGGGTGTCAGATGTGCATTTTGAAAGTCAGTGCGCTACTATATAAGGATAATCAGTTGGTAATAAAATGAGCAATAGAACATACAGCTTGGATGTGCTTTTACTTTTTGACGTAGTAATTGGTGAAATGACTAAAAAGGCATTTTTACAGAAAAGGGGAAGATTTTGTGAAATGTTAGGACTCTTAAGTTATGCTAGAAAAAACATGCAGCATGTAGTCAGTTTTGTTGTGGTGGGTATCAGAATATAAGAATCGTATACAATTTGTACCAAAATAGATCATCTGTGAGTCTTAGCAGATAATCAGTTACAAAATGCAATTCCAAACATACTTTACGAAGTTTAGGAAAAGAAATAGCAAGAGCAAACAATGGTACCTTTTTAATGCCTCCACGGGAAGTGACTTCCACAAATAAGCGATGCAAGTCTAGATCCCTGCCACCAACGATAGGAATCCTACAACAAACAATGTATAAAAAGATCATCATGCAAGTCTAACTCTTAAGGGCTTAAGAAACATAAATTTAAGGTGTGTTCCATCATGTGCATTGAAAAGATATTCAGTAATCAGCATTCAATAAACGTAATGAAACAGGTAATTTAATTATAATGTTTAGATGGTCTAATTTTATAATAAAACTAGTATTAACTAAAATTCAGATAATGAGACATTTGAGTGTTTGACAAATATGACTATTTACAGAAGATTTAATAGCTAATATGACTGACCATTGCTGCGGAAAAAGAAGTATGGAAAGTATAATGGCAAAATCTCACTTGAACTTGGTCCCCAAAGCTGCATGGAATTTCCCAAGAATATCCATGAAAAGTTTAGAATTAGAAAACACATCTTCATAGTGAGCAATGGGAGGCGGATATGAATAACTCTGCATAGCTTTATCTTTGCTTGTAGCTAAACTTGTGTTGTTATCTGTAGAAGAAGATGCCGCCATTGCCGTTTTCCAACCACCACTTCCAGCAACCGAGCTGCCCTTCCCCTGTATCAACACAAAGTGTTTCCTTACTGAACACACCCAAAACAATAAAACTTCAAATGTTAACACAAAAACATGGGAGAAACAATCACATTTTCATCAAGTCATACTAATCGACATAGAATATATACCAATGGACGGTTGGGTATCCAAGTCAGGTGCCCAATGACCAATTGGGTGAACTATGTGCGAGTCTGCTGTAAAAAATAATTTACCACACCAAAATGTTCAATAGCCTGAACATGTAACATGGTAGCTTTTATCATATAAGTACAAAAGATTTAAAACAAAACCAAGGTCAAACAAAGCAGGCAGCTATAAATTCATACCAACTGTTTTCCTTAAGGATAAAAAGGTTTCACAGTCATTTATTCCTTTGAACTGAAATATACATACAGGATATAATAAATAACATCAACAGTAAAGTCTTTTTCAATTCTGAACTAATCGTTAAAAAGAACATCTCCAACGCTAACAAGTTCATAACCACACATCATGTCACATTATTAGCTTTTCATAAATATATCTCTTTTTATAAACTAATCTTCCCAATCCTATAGTAATAACACGTCAGCTTTTTATAAATCTGTTTCTTGCTATAAACTTACATTCTCAATCCTATAAACTTCTACCTGTTTATATGGGGTTTCATTATATTTTTTATGGTACAAAATGGGTATAAACTGTGATGCAAATTCTCTTTATAAGTTCATAGGTATGAACTTCCAACATTTTTGTATGGACTTTTGATATCAGCTTATCACTTCAATGAAAGGTTCATAGCATACAATGCAAATATTATAATTACAGACAATAAAAAAAAAAAGAGATATCCCATGTTTTTAAGGGCTATAACAAAAGAGAATTATTAGTTAGAACGAAAACAAGAAACAAAAGAAGCCCTATTTTAATTAAAAAAGATTTAACATTTGGCAAATAAAACAAATGGGGTTATGTTTATTTCATGTGGGTCATCCTAAGAAATTGATTAAAGTAATGAAATAATAAGAATAGATACATACAGAAATAATAACAATAATAAAGAAAAATATATTACAATATTTTTTTGTTTCAGATTGGAATGAAAAAGAATAATGAGAATAAAAAACTTACCAAAGACAGTGACATGGTGTAATTTGCAGAAATGGGATATCAAATATAAAGCTTTTGATTTTTTTTTTTAATAGAATCAAAGTGTTTGTTTGTTTGTTTGTTTGTTTGCGTAATGCGTAGTAAATTTTTTTTTTTTTATATGGATATATAATAAGGTGTATGTATCTATATATATAGATATATTTAACCTAGTAATATGATTTTGTAGAGATAATGAATCAGGATTTTGTATATTTTTGATGTGAATGATGACGAGGTTGAATTGAATGAATATTTAGTAGTTTTGTGAGATTACCAATTTGTCCTTCAAATTCAATGGTTTTAAAATATTTTGGGATTGAAATTGTCGATGAGAAGATTTCGGTTACTTTGGTAAATTTGTTAACCAAGTTATCTCATTTTTTCTTGTTCTTATCACCATTAAATGATCTAATATTTTGATGCAAAAAATAACTGCTTATAATAGGCTGTTATATGGATATCTTGTCCATACAACAACAATTTAGTTCTTTATTTTATTTATCAAGTTTAGTAAGAAAAAAAATCATATGCATTTAGCCATTTAGAACAAAAATAATTTATAACCCGCATAAAACGCGGAAAAACCATTTAAAAATAGTTAAACATGTATATATAAAAAGCTGGCAAAAAAATTAAAATTAAAAGGTATAAAAAAACTAAAAGAATAACAGAATGTAACGTAATTAGAAAAAAATATTTTCTTTGATTACGTTATTTATCTTGTATTTTAATCATTTTGTAAAAGAAAACGTAATATAATATGGAGGATCGATCATAATCATCATATTAAAAAATTAAAAATATGTAAACATGTAAATAAAAACCTCATTAAAACATGGATCAGGATTTAAAAAAGTCATTTAAAGTACGTTTCTTATATTGCTTTGTTATTAAAATATTAAACATGATTTTTGTATTAATTCGTTTGATCGCACTTAAAAGAGTGTTTCTCATTTTGTTTACAATCTATATTGCTTGCAATTTATATTACGAAAAAAATAGTGAAAAGTTGCAAAAGGTCGAAATGTATGAGGGTTTGAAAAAAATGATGGTAGTTAGAGAACTAAAATAGACTTTGACTAAAAGTCCAGTAATAAAATAATATAAGCATTTTGATCTTAGGGTGGAAGACAAAAGAGGAACTTTAATGTAATATATAGATTTTTCATTTTTTTAATTTAAATATCTCTTTTAATATATATAAAAGATATAGTAATGTAATCTCTATTTTAATTTACATTGATATTGATATTACTTTATAATAACGAGCAATAATTTTGTATTTCTTTTTAACGATTTAGATTAAACTATAAAAATTTTAGTAACAAAAGCATAGCACACCAAATTTAAATCATAGAATTCCAAACAATAATTGATTAGTATCAAACTATGTATGAGTCAAACATACATTCTGTTCTTATCAAGTTATCATAATTTTAAATGACTTTGCAACATCCGCATCATATATATAATTATCTTTTTTACTTAAATCACCTCCAAAAATAATCATCTCTCCGCTAGCTTTTGGCGCAAGGATGAAAATTCCATCTTGCGAATTTGATAAGTTACTTTTTATTATATTGAAGTAAATCATAATGTTTGTTGGAAAAAAAATATTAAATTAAAGTTATAAAAAATAAATTAGTAAGTTTTCATATGATATAAGCAAAATCCAAAGTTTAGTTATCCATCTTTCATTTTATTAATATATTAAAACATAATTGTTCTAATAATTTACCAATTATGACTTTTAATTTTCTCAAGTTTACTTTTGTTTTTTTTGGAACGTTTGAATGGTCGTTCGTCTCACTTATCGGCCCCTACGTCCTTCAGGCAGGATGCCACTCGAATTTCAGGAAACCACGGAGGGAGAAAAACCTCTTATTAATCCGCCAAATGGCAGGACGATAAATAGAAGTAAACCTTGCCCCTCAGGATTCGAACCTGGGTCTCCCCAGACCCAAAACCCTCATAAAAAAAGTGGGTTTTATTTTTTACATTACAAAATCCAATGTCATTAAACAATTATTCCATCATATGTGTTCCAAAATAAGTATTTATAATAAAAAATGATACATAGTAAATGAAATATAAAATCATTATATACATATTTATCCGATGATAATTTTACCTCCAAAGACCTTTGAAATATATTTGTGTTAAAAAATTCAGGATTTTTAGTTTTGAAAAGTAGAAATGTGGTGATAATATAGTTAATTTTACATGTTATTAAAAATGAGCATTATTTGAAACAGACTAATACATAACTCTAATCTTATCTTTGAATAGATAAAGTAATGTATTTTATAACTTTTAATTGTAAAAATAATATTTTTATAATTTTTTCTGTAACATTAAATAAATTTCTTTTGGTACATCAAATAGTATTATTATTAGTATTATTCAGTTGAGTAAATTTCTTTTGGTACATCAAATAGTATTATCATTAGTATTATTCAGTTGAGTCATTGTACTCTTGATTTTTAAAGTCCTATGATATTTATATATAAACTTAATTATGTGAATTTAGTACTCATGAGGTAAAGTGAAACGATTCAACCTAAAAATGAGAGTAATTTTTTTAAATATATATATATATATATTCGGGACTTGATAAATCCACTTTGAACCAACTTTATAATAAACCAAGATTGGTTTCATCGTTAGAGGACATTACTATTGGACATTAGACTCTAATATGTTTGAGTGGATAACTTGAACATTAAAAACAGAGTTACGGTTTAAAAGTTACGGTTGTTTGAAAATGCAGGTTTTGTGTTGAACGGGAAAAAGTTGCGGTAAACCCTTTCAAAGTTGCAGCGAACCTAAGAAGTCAATAAAAATTGACAAGGCCAAAGTTGCGGCGCAACATCTGGTTTGACAGCAACAAAACCAATTTTGACACTTGAAACCATTTGCAAACATCTCTAAGTCAACTTCAAAACTACTTAACATTTCTGATTCAAAGAAGTTTCAAACAAAATAGTAAACATAACAAAAGTGTTCATCGTTCATTTTACAACCAAACGGGTCATTTACCCAAGTTGACATCAACTAGGTGTAACATCCCAAGATTTTTAAAATAAATAAATTAACCCCTTTTGTAGTTTTAACATTAAAATAGTTTCTTAGTATTTTGTTTTTTGATATGGGGTTAATGTAGTTGGAACTTTAGCGGATAGCGGGTAAAATACCCTCAAATTTTGGGTAGGGGTGTGGCATAATAAGAAACATGCCAGCCACTTCATTCTTTTCTGACTCACATTTTCACTCTTCTATTCCCCACCTATCTTCATTTCTTCTTTGCCTCAATTCTTCATAATATGTCCTTGTTATCATCAAAGATAAATCTCTCAAATTGTAACAGTTTGGTTCTGAAGTTAGTTCATCTTGGTTTTGATCTCACTTCATCTTGATTATGATTTCACTTCATCTTGGTTGTGATCTTTCTTTGTCTAACTATAATATATATATATATATGTAAAAGACTTACTTTCGGATTGAATCCTTTCAGGCAAGTATCCCCTTTTGTTTAGTAACTAGGGTTTTGTCGAATTTCGAGACGAAATTCTTTTAATGGGGGAATGATGTAACATCTGTGAATTTTGGCCATTTGACTTTTGTTACATCCCAGTATTTTAAGGTAATAGAAAATTAACCCTTTTCGTAGTTTTGATATCTAATTAAGTTCCTAGTATTTTATTTTGAGTGAAGGGGTTAATTTAGTTGGAACTTTAGTGGCTAGCGGGTATTTTACCCACAAAATGCAAGGTGGGACGTGGCTAGCAGGGAGAAAAGCCAGCCACTATGTTGTTGATTCATGTTTTCCCACTTCAAGTTCACTTCTTTCCCTACTATCCCTTTTGTCTCAAAATTCTTCCATTGTCCATGCAATTGAATCTTCATTCATAAATTTAAGAATTTCAATCCTGCAACTATATCAACAATCATCTCCTATTGTGTTAGAATTGTGATTTGGGGCTTTCTTGGAGGTGGTGGTGACCGATTCTTTAAGGAAGAAAAAGAGGAAGAATTCCAATTTGAAAACCCTAATTCTTTGTTTCCCATTCTTGAGGTATAGATTTCATAACCCTAGTTTGATTTGTCATTAAAATTAGGGTTCTTAGCCTTAGAGTTGGGGTTTTTGCTTTTGGGGTATTCAAGTAAAACTCTAACTAAATTTGAATGATATATGGATTATTGATTGAAAGAATTTGTTGTTAGTGAGAATCCCCTTGGTAAGAATCTCATGGTGTTTGGCTAGTATTTATAAAATAAAGCTTTATTTTGAGAAATTAAAGATTGGTTGGAAAGTGTTTAGTAGCCAAACACCATAATCTTAGAGTTGTTGAATGTAAGTAGTTGAGTCATGGAACTCATAGATGATATGTGATTACTCTTGTATAGGTGTTGAAGATTAAATTGTTGATCTTGTAGCCTTGTTGTGTCAACTAGCCAAGTTTAAGGTGAGTGTATATGCATATAATCATGTTCTTGTTACTAGAGGTCATAGGTGGGTAAATTCCTATGACCCATTTGATAGTTGTTTGTTAGAACTAGTAGGTGGGTAAATTCCTACTAGTCAATTTGTTTATAAGAGCTAGTAGGTGAGTAAATTCCTACTAGCCAAATTATCCATGGCCATGTTGAAAATGAATGTATGTTGTTTGAAATGTATGAAAAGGCTAGCTTGCTAGGCTTATATGGTGCTTGATGCACAAAGTTGAAATGACATGATTATGATTATATGTGTATGCATTCACTAAGCGTTGCTTATGTTTTAGTTGTTTAACTCTCTTATAGGAGTTGGTAGTAGCAAAGGTAAGGAAGTGATCAAGTGAAGTTAGAATTTGGAAGCTCTTGCCTTTTTGAAAGGTTGGCATTTTGGATAATTTGGGTAGATGACCCCTTTTGGTACCCATTGGCTTTTGATACATGTTCTTTGGTCAAATTATTTTGGATGAACTTCTGAAAAGTTGTAGTTGCGTTGGAAACTTTAGTAATGGTAGAATTTGTAACTAACTTGACAATTACCCAAGTTGGGTTATTGAACCGCTTGGGAAATTTTGTAGTCAAAAGTCTTGTAAAAAGGAATGATTTCAATGTATGGGTGATTTATATGCTCTAAAGGTCATGTTTTGGTATTCGGAAATGTTAAAGTTGAAATGGCGTTTTGGGTTTAACATTTAGAGTTAAGTGCGGGAAAACCTGATTTTGAACAAGTGGTTTGCTGCAGGTAGCCCCCACTGCGCCGCAGTGGGAGCCTGTTTTAGCTCACTGCGCCGCAGTGGGCTTTGGTTATTTGTTGCCGAGAGATATCACTGCGCCGCAGTGGGTGTGTCCTGCCCCACTGCGCCGCAGTGAGTTCTCTTTCACTTAGACAGAGATTTTCCACTGCGCTGCAGTGGAGGTGTCTCGCCTCACTGCGCCGCAGTGGACTTTAAAAAAAAAAAAAAAAATTTCTTTCGATTTTCTTTAAGGAGGATTGGGTCGTTACATTTTTGGTATTAGAGCCATGGTTCAAGGGATTTAGGTTTTGATCTTTTAGTTAAGATGCCTAGACTTGAACCATAGGAAAATTTGACTTTGACTTTGACCTTAGGTTTGAATGTTTTATGTTGAGAGTTGAAGTGTTTCGTAAGATTGGTTTAAAATGAAATAGTTTATGATAGTAATAGAGCCGGCCTATTATCGATCATAAGCTATTATGTTTTAAGTTAAACTTACCAAATACGGAAATGACCGGACATGGAGGTTTGGGGGTGCTACAGACCAATTAGTGAATGAAGTGTGTTATTGATAAGCTTCTCGAATTGTGTAGTATGGCTTCATCTCAAGATGAAGACAGATCGAGTCACGGCAAGAACAAAAGTGTGTTGATTGAGGAACTTAGTCATGATTTTATTAGTGAACAAATCGAAAAGGCTTTGGAGAACTTCTCTCCATTTATCGTTAAAAAGTTAAACGAGACCCTTGAGGGCGCAATGAGTGATTCGATCGCGATCAAGATAAGAGAAGAAGTTGCATCCGCGGTACAAGAGGAGTTTGATAAACGATTTCCGAAGGAAAAAGTACCGGAAAATCAAGACGCTGAGGAACGTCCAAGGCCAAAGAATGAGAAGCCTTATGATCTTAAGAGCTTCACCATTGCTAACCCGCCCAAATACAATGGGGATCCTGACCCGATTGTGAGCACAAGGTGGGTAAATGAGGTTGAGGGAGCCTTCCGCATCACAAAGACTCCACCGGAAGACAAGACCTTATATGGGTTAAGCTTGTTGTGTGATAGGGCTAAGCTATGGTGGGATGGAGAGATTGTTAAAAGAGGTGAGGATGCAACGGTGGGTATGGAATGGGCCGATTTCAAAGTGGCCTTCTTTAAAGAATTTCGATCAGAAGTCGATGTGACTAGGCTTAGAAGCGAGTTTATGAATGACTCGCAAGGCACTTTAAATGTAAACGAGTTTCGGGTACAATTTCTGGACAAAGCTTAATTTTGTCCGGAATATTTGAAAGACGATCGGTTGTTAAAGGAGCATTTTTATCGCAAACTTTGCAAGAGCATTCGAGAGAGGATTACGTTACTTCAAATCGAATCGTTTACACAATTGGTTGATGTGGCTAGGTGGCATGAGGTTGAGCACGGTATGCCGGATGATGAGACCCCCAAGAGAAAGACGGAACAAAGTAACTCTCCAAACAAGAAGTTCCGGTCTAGTGGTAGTTCGGGGGGTGGTTCGAATAGGAAGAACATTCCCACTTGCAACAATTGTGGGAAGCATCATTCCGGAGTTTGTTTATTACCATCTAAGAAAGGATGCTTCAATTGTGGACAACCGGGTCACATTAGCCGAGATTGTAAGTTCTCTCCAAACAAACCTACCGTGTGTTTCAAATGCTTTAACGAAGGACACATGAAGAGTGCTTGCCCATTGTTGATGGAGGAGGAAAGGCAAGCCGAAGCAAGAAAGGTTAATGAAAGAAAATTGGCGAAACAAGGGGGGAATCCGAAGGGAAGATCGTTCCAAATCACGGTAGCCCAAGCCAAAAAGTCCACCGATGTCGTGTCAGGTACCTTTCTAGTTCATGACACCCCCGCTAAGATTTTGTTTGATTCCGGAGCAAATCGTTCCTTTGTTGCTACTCGATTCACTAAATGCATTCCTTTACAATTGTCTTTTCTTGAACCTCCTTTATTGGTTGAAGTAGCGGGTGATCAAACTTACATGATTAAGAATGTGTATCTAGGTTGTAGTCTGACCATCAATTTCGAAATTTTCAAAGCTATTCTGATTCCTATGGGTTTGGGAGAATTTGATGTGATTTTGGGTATGGATTGGCTTGGCCAACATAAGGCGAATATTTGTTGTACCGATAAAAGTGTTCACCTAAAAACTCCTAACGGTAGGGATATGGTCATTTACGGTGAAAGAAATCAAGACTCATTGCCTTTATGCACCTTTGCTCGAGCCCGCCGACTTATCTCTCGAGGGTGCAAAGCTTTTCTAGCTCATGTTGTTGATTCCAATAAGGAATCTAAATCATTGTCTGAAATTCCTGTCGTGAATGAGTTTGTAGATGTTTTCCCCGATGATCTACCGGGTCTTCCTCCCGAAAGACAAATTGATTTCAAAATTGACCTCATTCCGGGTGCTACGCCTATTGCCAAGGCTCCTTATCGTCTCGCTCCAACCGAAATGCGAGAAATGATGGATCAACTCCAAGAACTACTTGATAAGGGTTTCATTCGCCCAAGTAGTTCACCATGGGGTGCTCCCGTCTTGTTTGTTAAGAAGAAGGACGGTAGTTTACGGATGTGCATTGATTATCGTGAACTCAATAAGGTCACTATTAAAAACAAGTACCCGTTGCCGCGTATTGATGATCTTTTTGATCAACTTCAAGGAGCTTCTTATTTCTCAAAGATTGATCTTCGATCGGGGTACCATCAACTTAAAATTTGTGAAGAAGATATCCCAAAAACCGCATTTAGGACTCGATATGGTCATTATGAATTCATGGTCATGCCTTTTGGGTTGACTAATGCCCCGGCGGCCTTCATGGATCTTATGAATCGTGTATGTCGTTCTTTCCTTGATAAATCCGTTATCGTTTTTATTGACGACATCTTGATATATTCGAAGTGCCCATCCGATCATGATAAACATCTCCGCGAAGTCCTGGAGACCCTTCGCCATGAGAAGCTTTATGCTAAATTCTCGAAATCTGAATTTTGGTTGCGGGAAGTGCAATTTCTCGGTCATGTTGTTAATCAAGATGGAATTAAAGTCGATCCGTCGAAAATAAGTGCCATCATGAAGTGGGAATCTCCTAAGTCCCCGACGGAAATCCGTAGCTTTCTGGGTTTGGCGGGTTATTACCACCGATTCATTCAAGATTTTTCGAAGTTGGCTTCACCTCTTACAAAATTGACTCGAAAGAACGTGAAGTTTGACTGGAAAAGTGAACAAGAAGGTGCGTTTCAAATACTAAAAGAAAAGTTGAGTCAAGCGCCTATCCTTACCTTGCCAGATGGAATTGAAGATTTCTCGGTGTATTGTGATGCCTCGTTCAATGGTCTTGGTTGTGTCCTTATGCAAAAGGGGCAAGTTATCGCTTATGCCTCAAGACAATTAAAAACTCATGAGAAGTCCTATCCCGTCCATGATTTGGAACTTGCAGCGGTTGTCTTTGCAATGAAGATTTGGCGTCATTACTTGTATGGCGTTAAATTCTCCATTTATTCGGATCATAAAAGTCTTAAGTATTTCTTTGAGCAACGTGATCTTAATAATCGTCAACGGAGGTGGTTAGACTTATTGAAGGATTACGATTGTGAAATTTTGTATCACCCCGGGAAGGCCAATGTAGTAGCCGACGCCTTGAGTAGAAAAAGCTCCCATTTTTCAATTCATGTTTCACCTCTGTGGGTAATGCTTACAAACGATTTCTTTGAACGAATAAGGGAAGCTCAAGAAGAAGCTTTGAAATGCGACCCCAAGCAAGAGAGAATTAAGGGGCAATTGCAACATCTCTCTGAAGACTCTCGTGGTCTCATGGTTCGTTATGGGAGAATTTGGATTCCTTTCTCGTGTACGACGAAGGAAATTCTTCTTGATGAAGCACATAAGTCCAAATATTCTATCCACCTCGGCGCAACAAAAATGTATCAAGATTTGAAAGCCAATTATTGGTGGCCGGGCATGAAACGTGACATTGTCAAGTATGTGGAAAAGTGTTTGACTTGTCTACAAGTTAAGGCGGAGCATCAAAAGCCATATGGGAAGCTTCAACCACTTGATATACCACAATGGAAATGGGAGCATTTGACTATGGACTTTATTACTAAACTCCCCAGGACGCCCAAACATCAATTTGATTCCATTTGGGTGGTTGTAGATCGATTAACGAAAAGTGCCTTGTTTTTGCCCATCCGTGAGTCTTCATCTTCCGAAGTCCTAGCCGATATATATGTGAAAGAAGTTGTAGCTCGGCATGACATCCCCGTCTCTATTGTTTCGGATAGAGATACTCGATTTACCTCCCATTTTTTGAGGAAGTTTCATGAAGATATGGGTACTAAGTTACATTTTAGTACCGCATATCATCCACAAACGGACGGTCAAAGCGAAAGAACTATCCAAACACTAGAAGATATGTTACGCGCTTGCACTATCAATTTTGGAGGACCATGGGATGCATACTTACCTTTGGCGGAATTTTCATACAATAATAGTTATCATTCTAGCATTAAGATGCCACCGTATGAAATGCTTTATGGAAGAAGATGTCGAACTCCCATTTGTTGGGGAGAAGTGGGTCAACGAGAATTGGGAGGAACCGATGTTGTTCTTGAAACTACGCAAAAGATAGACGAGATTCGTGAAAGACTTAAAGCGGCTCAAGATAGACAAAAGTCTTATGCCGATATTAGAAGAAGGCCCATTCAGTTTGAGGTTGGTGATCGAGTTATGTTAAAGGTATCTCCATGGAAGGGTTTGCTACAATTTCGTAATCGTGGAAAGTTGAGTCCACGGTTCATAGGCCCGTTACGGATTTTAGCCCGAGTGGGCAAGGTGGCTTACCAATTGGAGTTACCTGAAGAGTTATCTCGTATTCGTAACACTTTTCATGTATCACAACTCCGAAAATGTCTTGTCGATGATGCAACGTGTGTTCCATGGAGTGAAATCGAAGTAGACAAGAAGCTAACTTACGTTGAAGAACCGGTTGCTATTGTTGAAGAAGAATTGAGAAAGATGAACAATAAGACGGTTCAGACATTCAAGGTACAATGGAGGCAACATTAGAACTCTGAGTATACGTGGGAAACCGAACATGACATGTTGGTGTACTATCCGTCCTTGCACATGGCATGGATCACGGGGACGTGATCGATTCTAAGTAGGGGAGATTTGTAACATCCCAGTATTTTAAGGTAATAGAAAATTAACCCTTTTCGTAGTTTTGACATCTAATTAAGTTCCTAGTATTTTATTTTGAGTGAAGGGGTTAATTTAGTTGGAACTTTAGTGGCTAGCGGGTATTTTACCCACAAAATGCAAGGTGGGACGTGGCTAGCAGGGAGAAAAGCCAGCCACTATGTTGTTGATTCATGTTTTCCCACTTCAAGTTCACTTCTTTCCCTACTATCCCTTTTGTCTCAAAATTCTTCCATTGTCCATGCAATTGAATCTTCATTCATAAATTTAAGAATTTCAATCCTGCAACTATATCAACAATCATCTCCTATTGTGTTAGAATTGTGATTTGAGGCTTTCTTGGAGGTGGTGGTGACCGATTCTTTAAGGAAGAAAAAGAGGAAGAATTCCAATTTGAAAACCCTAATTCTTTGTTTCCCATTCTTGAGGTATAGATTTCATAACCCTAGTTTGATTTGTCATTAAAATTAGGGTTCTTAGCCTTAGAGTTGGGGTTTTTGCTTTTGGGGTATTCAAGTAAAACTCTAACTAAATTTGAATGATATATGGATTATTGATTGAAAGAATTTGTTGTTAGTGAGAATCCCCTTTGGTAAGAATCTCATGGTGTTTGGCTAGTGTTTATAAAATAAAGCTTTATTTTGAGAAATTAAAGATTGGTTGGAAAGTGTTTAGTAGCCAAACACCATAATCTTAGAGTTGTTGAATGTAAGTAGTTGAGTCATGGAACTCATAGATGATATGTGATTACTCTTGTATAGGTGTTGAAGATTAAATTGTTGATCTTGTAGCCTTGTTGTGTCAACTAGCCAAGTTTAAGGTGAGTGTATATGCATATAATCATGTTCTTGTTACTAGAGGTCATAGGTGGTTAAATTCCTATGACCCATTTGATAGTTGTTTCTTAGAACTAGTAGGTGGGTAAATTCCTACTAGTCAATTTGTTTATAAGAGCTAGTAGGTGAGTAAATTCCTACTAGCCAAATTATCCATGGCCATGTTGAAAATGAATGTATGTTGTTTGAAATGTATGAAAAGGCTAGCTTGCTAGGCTTATATGGTGCTTGATGCACAAAGTTGAAATGACATGATTATGATTATATGTGTATGCATTCACTAAGCGTTGCTTATGTTTTAGTTGTTTAACTCTCTTATAGGAGTTGGTAGTAGCAAAGGTAAGGAAGTGATCAAGTGAAGTTAGAATTTGGAAGCTCTTGCCTTTTTGAAAGGTTGGCATTTTGGATAATTTGGGTAGATGATCCCTTTTGGTACCCATTGGCTTTTGATACATGTTCTTTGGTCAATTTATTTTGGATGAACTTCTGAAAAGTTGTAGTTGCATTGGAAACTTTAGTAATGGTAGAATTTGTAACTAACTTGACAATTACCCAAGTTGGGTTATTGACCCGCTTGGGAAATTTTGTAGTCAAAAGTCTTGTAAAAAGGAATGATTTCAATGTATGGGTGATTTATATGCTCTAAAGGTCATGTGTTTGGTATTCGGAAATGTTAAAGTTGAAATGGCGTTTTGGGTTTAACATTTAGAGTTAAGTGCGGGAAAACCTGATTTTGAACAAGTGGTTTGCTGCAGGTAGCCCCCACTGCACCGCAGTGGGAGCCTGTTTTAGCTCACTGCGCCGCAGTGGGCTTTGGTTAATTGTTGCCGAGAGATATCACTGCGCCGCAGTGGGTGTGTCCTGCCCCACTGCGCCGCAGTGAGTTCTCTTTCACTTAGACAAAGATTTTCCACTGCGCCGCAGTGGAGGTGTCTCGCCTCACTGCGCCGCAGTGGACTTTAAAAAAAAAAAAATTTTTTTTCTTTCGATTTTCTTTAAGGAGGATTGGGTCGTTACAACTTTTGTGTAAATTGACTAGTTAATTCAATTAATGAATGATTTAGTTCCTTTTGAGACTAAATGACGGGCAAAACGCTTAACGGGTCACTTGACCACTTGTTGGACAATACGATATTAGACAACACATGACGACGATTTAATTAAACTATTAATGTGTGAAACGGGTCAACCCATGGTCATGACCCATGACCCAACTCTTACACCCAACCCTATCCCCACCTTATTTACCCTTCCACCTATTCATTTCTCTTACCTCTTCTCTCTCTATTTTTCTTCCAAGAACACACACAAATACAAATCTCCCCCTCTCTCTAAAATTATTACATCAAATTAATTATTTTAAGTGGATTTGTGGTGGAATAATCATCTAAATTGTCATCTTTACAACATATCTCAAAATTGGAAGTCAAAGTGCAAGAAACCTCATATTTAGCTAAATTTCGGATTTCACAACTTGGAGAAGATTTTGGTAAGTAAAAATCATTTTATGTTTATGTTAGGTCCAGTTTAAGCCAAACTGGAGCTCTCCAGCGACACCTGGAGAGCATGCGGAATTGTCCAAAATATTAGAAGTCCAGTTGCATTGTACAGGTTTAGCAATTGATGACTTCCTCCAGTTGAGATCAGAAGACTAGAATCTGAAGACTGTCCAGTTGAAGTCAAAGACAACAAATGGAAGATAGAGATTGGCAATGGCAGCGAAGCCCAGTTGACAATCTACCAGATCAATCAACTGGAGAATCCTCCAGTGTAAATGCTCTTACAAAGCTTTACACTGATTACGAGGAGGACCTTTTTACTCTACATCCTTTTAACCGGACAATGATATTGTCTCTGGATAAAGGTGCAAAGATGTAGAGTGGTTGAATAAAGTAAACTTTTGTCTTACTTTATTTAGCACACACAAAGGATTATTTAAACAATACTTTTGTGTGCTGTCAACCATATTTGTACGTCGAAGATGAGATCCCCATGCTCAATCTTCGACTATAAATAGAGGTCCTTGCACAAGCATTTTTAACAACTTTGCAAATACATATATTCTGCAATATTGGTGAACTTGTGCAATATTCTCTCAATCGCAAAAAGGAACATTTCACAACTCTAAGTGTTTCGATTGTTTAGGAGAATTTCCAAGTTTAGATCAATTGTAATTCATGGGTTGTTAGGATATTTACATTCATGTATTATCTTGGTTCCGCAACAACCTTGTATTTTATTTAAACAATCAATAAATAAAATACACTTGAAAACTACATATTGTCTCACCAGTTTATATACTTGTCATTTACATTATTGCATTGTATTAATTTACGTATTCTGTCACCTTAATATAGTTACTCCAGTTAACCTAGTACACGATCAATCTAAACTGGTCATATCCAGATTAATTGATTGTGTTGCAAAGTTCACTCACCATCGACATAGAGGTGTCTTCAGCACCCATCTAGCAATAGTTGGGACTTACAGTTTATAATCATGTTTCTAGTCAAACCCAAGTGTTCTTAAGTCAAATTGTAGGTCAAAAGTGAAATGGGTTGAAATTAGGGTTACAAAGTGGATAAACTAGGTCAAATCCGATCTAAACCAAAAGTGGATGTTCTAAATCGATTTTTGCAGTAAATGTACCTAATTTGGTTCATATATACTTCCAAAATGAGTTCCAAGCCTTCAAAAAGTCAATTCGGCCAATTTAGGGTTTTTGCAAAAGTCAAAGTGGTTCAAAAACGGGTTTTGATGATTTTGTGAGTCATGGGTTAAATTCTTGAAGTGGGTTATGTTCATTGATGTTATTTCATGTCTAATAAATCATAAAAATCAATTTTGAAGCATTACAAACCGGTTTCAAGTGTCTAATTAGGGTTTGGATGTTCTTAGGCAATTTTGACTTTTTAGTCAAACCATTCTTACCCATGTTGCTACCCACTTTCTTCCTCTATGTCTTTAACTCGTTAATCCATGTCAAAGTCAATTCCTAACATCCCCTTAATCTCATATCCGTCCAACAAACATCATTTTGATTCTCATGATCGAATGAGTCCCGAAAAAATGAAATTATGAACGTGTATTGATATGCATATATGTATAACTATAGGTTATGATCATGTGAGGAATATTGTACGCTTGTGATCATTCTTAACTTGCTCTTGCCGATCAAGGTGAGTTTCGTAACCTTCCCTACTCAATTGAGATTCGGGCTGAAAAGTGTACATCCTTGTTCGTTTGTTGATTAATTGATTGATTGATTGTTCGGTTGAAGTATAGACTTGTTACTCGATTGATTATGCTTGTGGTTATGAATGTTTGTTGAGATTAGGATAGTAGTACATACATGGAAGACGATGATGCATTCAAAGAATTGGAGATGTGGTGGGAAGACTGCGGGTGACCCTATATATAAGCATCGAAGGTTCTTTGAATGTAGAATCGTACGAAGTGTAGGTACATGGTGTTTCATCGGTGGTTTGATCGTTATATGTTCGTATCAAGGTTAAATGATCAATTATTGATCAAATCATGGTTATGGGATCGTTTATCGGTCCAATCAAGGATGTATGATCGTTATGTGTTCGTTTAGTTGTGAATCAAGGTTGTGTGAGCGTTTGGCTAGTTTATCAAGGTTATGTGTTCGTTTTCTTTGTGAATCAAGTTTGTATGATTGTTTGGCTATGTTAACAAGGTTATGTGTTCGTTTGCTTTTGAATCAAGGTTGTATGATCGTTTGGCTAGTTTATCAAGGTTATGTATTCATTTTCTTTGTGAATCAAAGTTGTATGATTGTTTGGCTATGTTATGAAGGTTATGTGTTCGATTGAATTGTAAATCAAGGTTGTATGATTGTTATGCGTTTGTATCAAGGTTATAGGGTTCATTAAATGCTTCAATCAAGGTTTCAAGGCTTGGTGATCGTTTAACGATCCCAATTATGAGATCATTTAATGACCCAATAAAGGTTTCAAGGTTGTGTGATTGTTTATTGATCCAAATCAAGGTTTCAAGGTTTTATGATCATTTAATGATCTAGTTATGTTCGTATCAAGGTTAAACGGTTGTTATCCCGACACTTGTTTCCTATTACTTGTCCCTACGAACTCACCAACTTTATGTTGACGCGTGTTAGTACACTTTTCAGGTGACAAGTTTGCTCAAAGACGTATTGGATGATTGATTACTTGATTATGCTAGACTTGGCCTTGAACGTGGACTTCTTGGATCCGTGATTCGTTGTTTCCCGAATAGGGGTTATGCTGATTTATGATCCGGTTACTTGCATCATTGAATGGTTCGTATGGATTACTTGATCCTTTTTATGCATTTAGATCCACTCTACATAATTTCCATGTCGTGTTGTGCTATTTGTGTAACCCTCATGATTCCGCCTTGTTGGGGTGTTCCACAAATTATAAGTACACTATATAATAATAATTTCCAAGAATTCTAATAATCAAGTTGGGAGATTTTGTGGGTATGTATGTGTATGTGTGACAAAAATTAAAAGAAAAAGAGGAAGAAGAAAATGTGATTCTAACTTTATATTATTCTATGTCTTGGAGGTATGATTCTTGTTTCATTTTGTTAATTATAATTTGGGTTCATGCATTCACTTAATTTGGGAGGTTTTTTTTATAATGGGTTAATTGTTTAAAATCAAGCTAGGGTTCTTGAAAATTGACAAATTGGGGATTCTTAATTGAGTTGGTTATGTTGCAATAAGTGTTTTAGTGATTTTTATGGCTAAAGCAAGAAAATGAAGGTTTTGAGTAATAATGTAGTATGACTATATAGAAGTGATTATGAAAGGATGGAAATAACGATTTTTGAGTAAAATGTGTATGGTCATATTGATGAGATAATAAAATGGTGATTTTTGTATTAAAATGAGTTATGGCCATGGTGTTGTGAAAGTAAAATGAGATTTTTGAAAGAAGCCAACTTTAGAGTATGATGAGAATGTGAATAATGTAAAATTTGGGTTGGGCATTGAGGTGCTATTAAAGATAGTAATGTATGTCTTGTTAGCCTTGTGTTTGAGGTAATTGAGCTTGATAACCTTATATGTGTACATTGTGAATTATTGCTAGGTGAAAATCAAGATGATTATTAGATGGTCATCATGGAATTGGTTGTCGCGAAGGAGGTGAGTACTCTTGCATATGATTATATGTACGTTGGGTCGATTACCATATGATGGTGGATTTTGTGTGTGATAATCGATTTGGCGTTAGGGCCTAATTTGAGGCCGGGACCTAAGAATCCCAAAGTTGTATTGAGAAGGTGCCTAAGAATCCTGTAGTTGTATTGAGCTGAGGCCAAAGAACCTCTTAAGATTGTTGATTAGCCTATATGGATCCATGCATGTTTTGTTAGCACAAAGGTGAGTATGTAAGTGATGGTATGATGATGCCATTGGCTACATGTGATATCCTTTGTGTTTCTTCCCCCTTCGTGTGTATAAGCGTATGCAATGGTATTCATTAAGCTTTGGCTTACTTTTTAGTTGTTTACCCTTTTTATAGGTTGTCCCGGAAGTGGAAACAAGAGTAAGTGCTTTGAAGATTTATGTTGATTTGGAAATGTTGACTTTTGTGGTAAAAGTTGGTTTGTGGCTAGAACCTATAGTGGCTCCTTTCGACTAATGGTTCTTGGTACATTTGAAGTGTTTTTGGTAAAGTTTTGCCATGTATATTTCTGCATAAAGATGGCTTTGAGTCATGGGCTTTTGTACGTTGAAGTATTGATAAACCCTAGTTGATGTTAAAATGGGTAAATGACCCGTTTCGTTGTAAATGTTACACTTGATCAAATGAAGACTTTCGGAATGTTGAATCATGTGTTTTTAACTCATTTTGAAGTTTGGCAAATTGGTTTAAGGTTTAAAAATGATTGGTAAAAGTTTGCAAGTCATTTGAAGTGTCAAAATTTAGCGTGTTTCTGTCAGACCCAAATATGCGACACATATTTTGGTCCATGCGGCGCATTTTTAGAAGTCTGAAGTTTAGGTGCCTTCTGAGCAAAAAATGCGGCGGATTTTTTACACATGCGGCGCATGTTTCATGTCTAAACAAAAATGCGGCGCATGTATAAAAACATGTGGCGCATCTTTAAAAAAATTTTTTTTTTTTGTATTTTTGGTCGAGTTAAGTTTGGTCCTTTCACTAGGGTTTTACAATATATCAAGATACCAAAGATCATGACTCTGACCCAACTTTTTGCAGAAATATATATAACAACCCTCAATTTCCAATTAGGACTACTTACTTATATTTATCTAGGTGTCGATCCCTAGAGGTTTGTTAAGAGAATTGACCTTCTAGACATTAGGCATGGTGATAATTGCCTTCTAGTACTATGAAATGCCCATAGATGATTAGTTGTTTTAGAAATGCCATCCATAATAACGAAAAACTATCTAAGTCAATCTCAAAGGTTTATGAAAAACGATAACAATTTTTGCAAGTATATGATCTAAACAAGAATGTATATAATGATTCAAATGGCTCAACAACTCAAGTAATAACCAAGTACATTAATAAAATTTACAAGTTAAGGACATATGTATATACATACACGACATAAATATATATTGCAACATTTGTCTTTCAATTAGAAAATATGCATACAACTTAAAACTTATTACAAATATAAACTCTTATAAAATCAACCAATCAACATACAAATAACCCACTTATTCTTACACTCACACATAAATATACATCACATATACATATACATACATACAAATACTAGTTAGGACTTAAACCCAACACAAACCACTTAGGTTAACCAATGAATTCACTCCTAACCCACTACACCACTCCATTAGACCAATAGGCATCCTCCTAACTCATTTTCCTCCTCTCTCCCACGTCCATACATCTGCACACACCAACCCACACCTTTCATTCTTGAAAACACAACACACACTCCTCCCAAAAACTCTCTCTCAACTATCTTCATCTCCTTCTCCATTTTAAGATTCTCCAAGGCAAAATGGAGCTTGAAACTAACTAATCTAATGTAATAATAAGTTCCCTTGATCATCCAACAACTAGAGTCATGTATGGTGGAAGCATGGAGTCGATTCGGAAGCAACAAGGTCACGAAATCAGCCCTTTAAGAGGCTGATCGAACAACAGCAGAAACAGGAGCAAAACAAACCCAATCCTCTTCCTTTCTTTTGATTATTGATCATTAAAGGGTACCCAACATGTTCCTTTGTTTGTTCTTCATCCCTTCTTTCATTTGATAGCTTATTTTCCCTTATTTTTGAGCTTGTAACAGCCAACAAATGACTCATGGGCTGCCATCAAGAACAAGACCCAACACCACATCCCATCTTGTTATTTTGATCTTCAAAGGTTGATAACTTGAACTCTTTTGATTACCACTCTTTTTACCTTTCATTATATCACTAAATACACATATTTCTCTTCATGCATGCATATTTAAATGATGGATTAACAAGAATAATCATTAAAAAGGTCTCACACATAAAAGATGACAACTTGATTTTGTTTGAAAATGATAGATCTTAACATGCATGCTTAGATTTGCATTAGTTTAAATTGATTTTGATTTGGGATTTGAGATGGATGAAAAATACAAGTTTGAATATGATAAAAGTATTGTAATAATATGATTTTATCAAAGTAATAATAAATATATATAAAGCTATACAAGAAAAAGTGTAAAATTGACTAAAGGTAGAAGTGTGTTACCAAGAGTGTGACAGGTTCTCTAAGTAAACTTGTGGCATATAAACCTAGTATTAGGAGGACGATCTAAGTCTTGGTCACAAATAATTAAATGAAGGTGTGTGAGTCTAGTTTCACCACCAACTGGAATCACTCAAAAATACCAAATAGAACTCAAGTTATGTATCTTTAAGTATACTGGTCGAGCTGGGTTTTTAACGAAAAACTTAATTCCATAAACTAAGAATCAACCACCGAATCCAATAACCTTCTATGTAATACCAACCATGGAATCAGTAGAAATAGAATAATATGAAGAAGGAAATATAAAATTAAGTGTTGGAGCATTAGGAAGATGGAAAATAATGATTGGGTAAAAGGTTTAAGAAAAAGGTAGCTTTATGTTTTCAAGAAAAGCTAATCAGAAAACTATGTCAACTTGGGGAGGTGATATCTAGAGTTGGGAATAATATTTTTGAACGATTTTTGTGTCTAAAAGGAATTTCAAAGAGTTTTCTTTTAAGTGGCACTGGTTTTAGGTCATGTTTCAAAGGAAAAGTCAGTCACACGTATTTTTGAAGTTAAGGTCGCAAAACTAGGATTTTGGTCTGGAAATCAATAGACTTTGTCGATTTTTAATTCTCAAAATATCAAGCTTCAGAAGCTCAAACTTGGTGAAAAGTGATTTTTATGAGTTCTTATCTTAAAATAAAATTTGAGGATTTTTCTGAGGGTTTCATCACAGATAACTTTTATATAAAATTTTGGGTCGCACAGCAGGAACCTTTGTGACCAGTTTTAGTGTGGGAATTTTTAGAAGTAGCAAACAATGTCTAAAATTTTAGTAAAAATTCACAAAACTATAGGACACATATAGGTTGCTACACAAAGATCAGGATGGTCTAAATAATTAAATTTAATCCCGAATTAGTGGCCAACATTTCACAAATTTGATGTATAAAAACAGAAAATTTGAAAGGAAACTAACCATTGGTGTAATGGGCTAAAATATGCACTAAAGACCATAATGGGCTAGCCCGGCCCAAATAATGAACTCAGTGAGCCATAAATCAGCAGGCCCACCTGGCCCAATAACATAAATAGCCCAATAACCAATATAACCCATCAAGCATATAACCCAAATAAGGTTAAGCCCAATAACAAACTTAAGCCCAAAACATTTGGAAGCCCATGACTTATAAGCCCAAAAGATTGTGGCCCATAGCACGTAAACGACCTTCCAAAGCCCGAGTTGTAACACCCCGCTAAAGCGGAATATACGGGATGCACATATAAGCACAATTGCACATAGTACAAGTTCCAACACAGCCATTAAGATTAATCAAAGAAGAGAAGTACGATAGTTATTACAGAACATAAGAAGTACTCAAACTCAGTCAATGAACAAAGACAGAACAACTGTCTTTAAGAACCAGTACTTGAACTGAACAGCAAGGAAAGATCTTCACAACTCCCGATCTTGGATACTCGAACAATCGCCAAAGGATGAGCTTAAGAAAGGAAGGCTCCTATGCTACAAGATCTACTTTAACCTAGCCTGAAAAGCATGTAAGTTAAAAAGGTCAACTACGAAAGTAGTTGCTGAGATTCACATAATGTACTTTTAGTTTACATATACGGATATATGTATAGTAAGAACAAGATCATAAGTTTCGTACGTCGAACCAATGTACTTTGTAATAATCAGAACTAGATCAAGAACTGCACTTTGAACATAAGTACTTTATAATAACATGAACTGAACAAGAACATATAATGAACTTTAGGTATAAGTTGTCACTGCTAAACCGATTGGCCAGAACTGAACTTTAATGTGATAGTATGCTCATATAGCTCGAGTACTTCAAATAAGATCTATGTCAGAACAGATAACATGTATAAGAACAAGTAATATGCATCCTCCTGAATTGTGGAGAATGAGGGTGGGCCTACCCTAAACAACGCTATCCATATTTACCTACGGTTCATTCCCTGAACTGTGGGAGATGAATTAATAGCAGTGAACAAGAACTTAACAAGTACATGTACGAACTAGAACATGGTAAAGATCAAGTACAGTAGTATGGATGTATTTAAGATCCTGCCCATTCAAGACTTAAATACTCTTTTAATCAATGTAAGAATGATATCATAAGTAGTCCAAGATCAAGATCATAATATAGTACGTAAAATAGTTCAAGAACGTATGTACTAGTACGAAAATAGTTTTCATGCTTTTCAGTCACCGATAAAGAACTTTGAACAAAATGTACGAAAGGGGGATTAGTGAACTCACAGTGATCTGGTACAAGCACTAGTAGTATTAGCACAGAGAATAAGCACAAAGATAGATAAGTATATCTATCGAAATCCATGTATGTCTTGATGGATGCCTAAGTACATGTTGATCATAAATAAGTACATATATTAGTTCATGTGATTATTCAATCACAGAAATGTCCTTGATGAACTGATGATTTGGTCCTCCGAAGATCTTTGAACGTTTTGACTCAAAAGAGTTTTAAATGAACTTTAAGTACATGAACTGGACTCGCACTGAACATCTTTGAACTCACACTTAAGTACTTATCATGTTAATGAGTTGAACATGTCTTAAATAATGAACTTTTAGTCTTTAGAACTCAATTTAATTGATCATAGAACTCGTACTTTGATAATCAAGATAGAACATGTCTTATTGGTACTTTAATTAGGGTTTGCGCTTTGTACGTCGTCTTAGATCGAACCATGATCTAGCTTAGATGTTAATGAACAGCCTTTGACGTGTTTAATCAAGTAATGATGTTGTTATGAACTGATTAGATGTTTAAGGATCAAGTGTGGTGTGTTAAAGAAAAGTACAAGTCGTATTAGGATGAACATAGGATCGTTTTAGGGTTTTGGATGTCAAGATCGTTCTGGCTTCTCCTCAAGATCGTCCTAGGTGACTTCAGGGCAAGATCGTCCTAGTAGTGGAGCACAAGATCATCTCATGAAGATCGTTTTAGGTACACAAGAACTCAAGGTCGTTTTGGGGATCAGGATCTGAAGATCGTCTTAAGGTTCAATATACAAGATCGTTTTGAAGGAACAAACCTCAAGATTGTCCTTATGGACTGGTCAGGATCGTCCTAGGATCCAAGGAAGAAGAACAAGTCTCATGATCGATTCATGATCAAGAGTTTGAGCTAAACCAGTCCAAAGGATCGATTACCCATTAAACGTACTAACATCACCACAACACCACACAAGATCAAACGAACATGAACAATGAATCAAGGAAGCTGGCCAGAACGATCTTGGGCTCAAGATCGTTCCTCAGGATCGTTTCAAGAGCCAAACACGGCTGAAACAAGAACAAGCTCAATACACAAAGATCTAGATCGAATCCGGGACAAGTTAGAACATAGAACTTGTACATATTTGCATATAAACACCAACCATTAACACTTTTAACGATTTCAAGATCATCTATAACATAAAATAGGTATGGCACATCAAGAACAAGTTTCCTTTCTTTTTCAAAAATGGGTTTTGGAGATTCAAGCATGTTATGACCCAAATTTGTTTACATATATGTTATTAGACACTTTTAGACACAAACCCATTAAACATTAACACGATTTCATATCAAAATTGGACCAAATCATCAAGAACATAAAGTTGGAAAAGTTCACTTTTAATTTGATCAAAAACTCATAATTTGTTGTTGTTACCTGAGATTTGATTCCAGAAACACGTTTTGATTATCACAAGGATGCTAAAAGTACAAACGATTTTGATTTAACAACACAAAATCAAAGATTGAATTTAGTGTGTGAAAATGTGGCTGCACTATGTGTTTTAGAGTGAGAAAGAAGAAAGAAGAAGAAGATGAATAGTGATAGTTTTTTTTTTCTCTCTCTAAGGTTCTCATCTTTTCAATATATACATTTCCCATATTTAATGGACTTCATAAATGCAAGGACCATTTGCGAATATTTTGAACTAGAACTTTTATGAACATGAACGTTTATGAACCGAACTTTAATATTTCATTGCACATAATCATGAACTTGCCATATAAATCAAGATTTTAGATCAAATCGACCTTCATGCAAGCACATAATGGAGGTCTAAAGTACGTCAAGAACTTAATCAAATTGAACTGTCCGGCCGTTCTAATGGCAAATGTACGTTGTTAAGAACTTAATAAGAACAATTCTAAGACGGTTGTTACATTCTCCCCCACTTGGAGGATTTCGTCCTCGAAATTAAGAGTCTTGCCGATCAAAAAGATGAGGGTACTTCTTCTTAATGAAGTCCTCGCGTTCCCAGGTATCATTATACCCGTGTCTAGTCCTCCAACGTACACGAACTAGTGGTACGCGACTTTGTCTTGTCTGTTTAGCATCCTTGTCTATGATCTCGATGGGCTCTTCAGTGAACTCGAGCCCTTCGTCTATATGAACATCCTTAACAGGAATGACGGTCGGGTCGTTAGCCATGCACTTCTTAAGACTGGACACGTGAAAGGTGTCATGAACATTGCCTAGCTCTAACGGTAGTTCCAGCTTGTACGCCACTGGTCCCACACGTTTAATGATCTTATAAGGTCCAATGTACCGAGGTGCCAATGTACCTTTCCATGGGGAAACTTTCAATAGAACTTTATCGCCTACCTCGAACTCGAGAGGTTTACGGCGTTTGTCCGCATAGGACTTCTGTCTGTCTTGAGCCGCCTTAAGCTTTTCTTTGATAACAGCTATTTTGTCTATAGTGAATTGTACGACTGGGAGCTTCATCCAGCTTCTTTCACCGGCGTCTAGCCAACAAAGTGGTGATCTGCACTTTCGACCATATAAGGCCTCGAACGGTGCACACTGTATACTAGTGTGATAGCTGTTATTGTACGAGAACTCGATCAACGGAAGGTGCTTATCCCAACTTCCACTGAACTCTAATGCACAAGAACGAAGCATGTCCTCCAAAGTCTGGATAGTACGTTCGCTTTGCCCGTCTGATTGTGGGTGATAAGTGGTGCTTAAGTTAAGTCTAGTACCTAGCGCTTCTTGAAGTGACTGCCAGAAGTCGGACGTGAAGCGCAGATCTCGATCGGACACAATTGATAAAGACACCGTACTTGGTCACAATATCGTTTATATAGATCTCAGCAAGTCTGTCCAGTGAGTAGTCGTCACAAATAGGAAGAAAACGAGCTGATTTAGTTAGTCTGTCTACTATAACCCAAATTGAGTTATGATTGCTCTTTGTACGAGGCAGTTTCATAATAAAATCCATAGTAATATCTTCCCACTTCCACACCGGGACTTCTAATTGCTTCAACAAACCCGAAGGTTTCTGATGTTCGATCTTGACTTTAGAACATGTCAGACATCTGCTGACGTACTCAAAGATCTCTCTCTTCATCCCAGGCCACCAATAGTCTGATTTCAAGTTCTTGTACATCTTGTCTGCGCTCGGATGAATCGAGTACTTAGAACTGTGAGCTTCCTACATGATGATGTCTCGAACACCATTGGCTGCAGGGATCCAAACTTGGTTCTTGAACTTTCTGACTCCTTCATCATCGACTTCAAGTTCTTGAGCGATTGGGCCTAAACGCTCAGCCTTTATGTTGCCTTTTGATCTCAAGCCGAACTCTTGGCCTTCGATCACAAGTTGTCTTAAGTCTGTACGTTCTGCCTCCTTAATAGATAAGATCTTGACTCGTTCTTTTCTGCTCAGAGCATCAGCTACTACATTTGCCTTTCCAAGATGGTACTTGATCTCACAATCGTAATCACTGAGTAACTCCACCCAACGCCTTTGTCTCATGTTCAGTTCTTTTTGATTGTACACGTGTTGTAAGCTCTTATGATCAGTAAAGATAGTACATTTAGTTCCGTACAAGTAGTGCCTCCAAATCTTCAAGGCGAACACAACTGCTCCAAATTCTAGATCGTGGGTGGTATAGTTCTTTTCATGCACTTTAAGTTGTCTGGATGCGTAGGCGATCACTTTGCCTCTTTGCATTAGTACACAGCCTAGACCTTGATGTGAAGCGTCATAGTACACGACAAAGTCTTCGGTGCCTTCTGGTAAAGCTAGAACAGGTGCTTCACACAGTTTGTCTTTTAGGGTTTGGAACGCTCGTTCTTGTTGTTCACCCCAAATAAAGTCTTTGGTCTTTTGAGTCAATTGAGTCAAGGGTAGTGCGATCTTAGAGAAAATCTCGATAAAACGACGATAATAGCCAGCTAATCCGAGAAAACTACGAACTTCAGTAGGAGTTTTAGAGGCCTCCCACTTCTTAATGGCTTCAATCTTGGCCGAGTCGACATGAAGGCCTGGATCATTTACGACGTGGCCGAGGAACTGTACTTGGCGAAGCCAGAATTCGCACTTAGAGAACTTAGCGTACAACTCTTCTTCTCGAAGAAGTTGAAGAATAGAACGTAAATGTTGCTCATGATCAGTCTTGTTCCGAGAGTACACGAGTATGTCGTCAATGAACACGATCACAAATTTGTATAAGAACGGACAACAGACACGATTCATTAAGTCCATAAAGATCGCTAGAGCATTAGTAAGACCAAATGGCATAATGAGAAATTCGTAATGACCATAACGAGTACGAAAAGTTGTCTTTGGGACGTCACCATCTTGAACCCGAATCTGGTGATAACCCGAACGTAGATCGATCTTAGAAAAGTACGAGGCACCTTGCAATTGATCAAACAGATCGTCTATGCGAGGCAAAGGGTACCGGTTCTTAACGGTTAGTTTGTTCAGTTCACGATAGTCTATGCACATTCTCATTGAACCATCTTTCTTTTTAACGAACAAGATCGGTGCTCCCCAAGGGGATGAACTAGGACAAATAAAGCCTTTGCTCAAAAGTTCTTGCAATTGATTGGACAGTTCTTGCATTTCAGGAGGAGCTAAACGATACGGTGCTTTAGCGACTGGTGCTGCACCAGGAACAAGATCAATATTGAACTCGACTTGTCTAACAGGTGGAATGCCTGGTAAGTCGTCAGGGAAGACATCTGGGAAATCCCGAACAATGGGGATGTCTCGAACTTTAAGTTCTTTAGCACTTTTATCAATGACATGAGCTAGGTACACGATATGATCTTTCTTGTCTAAGTACTTACGGAACTTCATGGCTGAGACGATTTTAAGTTCGTTCGTGGACTTATCGCCTTGTACGATCAAGATCTCGCTGTTTTGTAGCGGTATATGAACTGATTTCTCGTGGCAACAAATAGTCGCGTGGTGTTTGGATAGCCAATCCATTCCCACGATAACGTCAAAGCTACTAATCTCGACAGGGATTAGGTCAATTGTAAAGTTTTTGTCTACTAAGATCAAAGGACAGTCTAGAGCAATTTCATTAGTGCCGTACTTATGGCCATTTGCGTACTCTACCACATACTTATCATTTAGTCTACCAGTTTTCATGTCAGTCTTAGCTTTAAAGTCTAATGCAACAAAGCTACGTTCAGCACCGGAGTCAAATCAGACGGAAGCATAATGATCGTTTAGAAGAAAAGTACCTGTCACAACCCGAGGGTTCTGACGAGCTTCCTCAGCGTTCAGAGCAAAAACACGGGCGTTAGCAGGGCCTTGTTGGTTTCGCTGTTGCTGTTGTTGATGGTTCTGGTTTTGATGTCTGGGCCCGCGTGGATAAGCAACATGCTGAACTTGGGCATTCTGGTACTGGTTCTGGTTTCTTTGAACTGGTACAGTAGGTGGTAGTGGAGGTCTAGCATCTCTCATTTGAGGATTTCTGTTCACTGGTGGAGGATTAGTTCTGATCAAGTTCGCTGACACAGCATTGCAGTACTTTGCCATGTGCCCAACTCCTTGGCACTTATAACAGACAAGACAAGCACCAGTGTGATGAAGATTGCAGCGAGAGCACTTAGGATAAGCTCCAGGTATCTGGTTGGTTCAGGTACTGCGGTCACCGCATAGTTCTTCAAGGTCTTCCCCTTCTTACTTAGGGGCTCATCTTTCTTCTCAACAACCTCCTCAGCCTTTCTCTTCCCCTTCTCAACATTTTCCGACAAACCTCCAGATCTGATGATATCTTTATTCAAAGTCATAGCCAGTACAGTGGCTCTGGACATAGTCTTGGGGCCTTTGTTGGTGAGGTCACGACGGATCTCAGGAATCAAGCCCCAGATAAAACGATCAATCTTCTTTTCCTCAGTAGAAGCCAAATGTGGTACAAGTCTGGCAAGCTCATTAAACCTCAAAATGTACTTCTCAATCTCCAAACCCTCCATCTTCAAATCCCAAAATTCTTGTTCTAACTTCTGCAATGCATCTTTAGTACAAAACTCAGCTCTCATCATCTTCTGAAGTTCTTCCCAATAGTGAGCATAGGCGGTCTTCCTGCCAACAGTAGTGACGATGCCAGTCCACCAAGACCTAGCAGCTCCGTCAAATTGGCTGGTCACATGCTCCACCATCTTATCTTCAGTGGTCTTTGTGTGGTACAGGGCTTCTTCCATGTTCTCAAACCACATCAACAATTCGGCAGCACCTTTCTCCCCTGTATAGACTGGGGGTTTGCATTGAGTAAAAGTCTTGAACAAACAACCCCTACTTCGGGTAACTCTGCCCTCAGTAGCAGCTTGGGTGTTGATCTGACTAGCACCATCAGAATCAGTGTGTACTTCCTGGTTCTGTTTAGGTTCTCCTTGAGCTCTCTTGTTCTGAGTGACTTTGGTAGTTCTGGTACCCTCAGTCAAAGGAATCTCTAGCATCTGAGCAACTTGTGTAGCAAGATTCGGCATCATCGCATTCATACGGTCAGTGATGAGGTTCGCTACGTCTTCTAGAGTGAAGTTGACAGTAGCGTTAGCACTTGGTTGAGGTTAAGCTGGTTCAACAGCGGGTTCAACTCTAGGTTTTCTTCCCCGTTTAGCAGGCATCCTTCCTTATATCTCCTGATAAGACGAAAATATGAACTCGATTACGTTTCGAACAAGTCTATAGCTCCAAGCACGTAGTACGTTAATAAATGATCGTCTTTAGCACATTATATGAACAAGAACAGTCGTCGGTCGTACGATAAGGACCTATAGTCGTATAAGTTCTAAGGCCTATAAACGAACACTAGCACGTTTGTCTTTACAAGAACGAATGAACTAGAACTGATCTGATCGAGAACGAAAATGCACGAAGTTCTTAATTGAGCTCTAAGAAGTAGATGACACCTTCAATGACACACCTTGAGGTCCTAGGTGCTTTTATCGTAATTATATGTAGTTGATCAGGTTACATCTAATTATGATAAGAGTACCTACTACTAAAGCGGTCACCAAAGAATCACCTTAGAGTGGATTCAAGTTATAGCTCCAGTTTTCCTTAGGAAAAGCTCGGTGTTCACTATAACCTTGGCTCTTGATACCAACTGTAACACCCCGCTAAAGCGGAATATACGGGATGCACATATAAGCACAATTGCACATAGTACAAGTTCCAACACAGCCATTAAGATTAATCAAAGAACAGAAGTACGATAGTTATTACAGAACATAAGAAGTACTCAAACTCAGTCAATGAACAAAGACAGAACAATTGTCTTTAAGAACCAGTACTTGAACTGAACAGCAAGGAAAGATCTTCACAACTCCCGATCTTGGATACTCGAACAATCGCCAAAGGATGAGCTTAAGAGAGGAAGGCTCCTATGCTACAAGATCTACTTTAACCTAGCCTGAAAAGCATGTAAGTTAAAAAGGTCAACTACGAAAGTAGTTGGTGAGATTCACATAATGTACTTTTAGTTTACATATACGGATATATGTATAGTAAGAACAGGATCATAAGTTTCGTACGTCGAACCAATGTACTTTGTAATAATCAGAACTAGATCAAGAACTGCACTTTGAACATAAGTACTTTATAATAACATGAACTGAACAAGAACATATAATGAACTTTAGGTATAAGTTGTCACTGCTAAACCGATTGGCCAGAACTGAACTTTAATGTGATAGTATGCTCATATAGCTCGAGTACTTCAAATAAGATCTATGTCAGAACAGATAACATGTATAAGAACAAGTAATATGCATCCTCCTGAATTGTGGAGAATGAGGGTGGGCCTACCCTAAACAGCGCTATCCATATTTACCTACGGTTCATTCCCTGAACTGTGGGAGATGAATTAATAGCAGTGAACAAGAACTTAACAAGTACATGTACGAACTAGAACATGGTAAAGATCAAGTACAGTAGTATGGATGTATTTAAGATCCTGCCCATTCAAGACTTAAATACTCTTTTAATCAATGTAAGAATGATATCATAAGTAGTCCAAGATCAAGATCATAATATAGTACGTAAAATAGTTCAAGAACGTATGTACTAGTACGAAAATAGTTTTCATGCTTTTCAGTCACCGATAAAGAACTTTGAACAAAATGTACGAAAGGGGGATTAGTGAACTCACAGTGATCTGGTACAAGCACTAGTAGTATTAGCACAGAGAATAAGCACAAAGATAGATAAGTATATCTATCGAAATCCAAGTATGTCTTGATGGATGCCTAAGTACATGTTGATCATAAATAAGTACATATATTAGTTCATGTGATTATTCAATCACAGAAATGTCCTTGATGAACTGATGATTTGGTCCTCCGAAGATCTTTGAACGTTTTGATTCAAAAGAGTTTTAAATGAACTTTAAGTACATGAACTGGACTCGCACTGAACATCTTTGAACTCACACTTAAGTACTTATCATGTTAATGAGTTGAACATGTCTTAAATAATGAACTTTTAGTCTTTAGAACTCAATTTAATTGATCATAGAACTCGTACTTTGATAATCAAGATAGAACATGTCTTATTGGTACTTTAATTAGGGTTTGCGCTTTGTACGTCGTCTTAGATCGAACCATGATCTAGCTTAGATGTTAATGAACAGCCTTTGACGTGTTTAATCAAGTAATGATGTTGTTATGAACTGATTAGATGTTTAAGGATCAAGTGTGGTGTGTTAAAGAAAAGTACAAGTCGTATTAGGATGAACATAGGATCGTTTTAGGGTTTTGGATGTCAAGATCGTTCTGGCTTCTCCTCAAGATCGTCCTAGGTGACTTCAGGGCAAGATCGTCCTAGTAGTGGAGCACAAGATCATCTCATGAAGATCGTTTTAGGTACACAAGAACTCAAGGTCGTTTTGGGGATCAGGATCTGAAGATCGTCTTAAGGTTTAATATACAAGATCGTTTTGAAGGAACAGACCCCAAGATCGTCCCAATGGACTGGTCTGGATCGTCCTAGGATCCAAGGAACAAGAACAAGTCTCATGATCGATTCATGATCAAGAGTTTGAGCTAAACCAATCCAAAGGATCGGTTACCCATTAAACGTACTAACATCACCACAACACCACACAAGATCAAACGAACATGAACAATGAATCAAGGAAGCTGGCCAGAACGATCTTGGGCTCAAGATCGTTCCTCAGGATCGTTTCAAGAGCCAAACACGGCTGAAACAAGAACAAGCTCAATACACAAAGATCTAGATCGAATCAGGGACAAGTTAGAACATAGAACTTGTACATATTTGCATATAAACACCAACCATTAACACTTTTAACGATTTCAAGATCATCTATAACATAAAATAGGTGTGGCACTTCAAGAACAAGTTTCCTTTCTTTTTCAAAAATGGGTTTTGGAGATTCAAGCATGTTATGACCCAAATTTGTTCACATATATGTTATTAGACACTTTTAGACACAAACCCATTAAACATTAACACGATTTCATATCAAAATTGGACCAAATCATCAAGAACATAAAGTTGGAAAGTTCACTTTTAATTTGATCAAAAACTCATAATTTGTTGTTGTTATCTGAGATTTGATTTCAGAAACACGTTTTGATTATCACAAGGATGCTAAAAGTACAAATGATTTTGATTTAACAACACAAAATCAAAGATTGAATTTAGTGTGTGAAAATGTGGCTGCACTATTTGTTTTAGAGTGAGAAAGAAGAAAGAAGAAGAAGATAAATAGTGATAGTTTTTTTTTTTTTTTTTTCTCTCTAAGGTTCCTATCTTTTCAATATATACATTTCCCATATTTAATGGACTTCATAAATGTAAGGACCATTTGCAAACATTTTGAACTAGAACTTTTATGAACATGAACGTTTATAAACCGAACTTTAATATTTCATTGCACATAATCATGAACTCGCCATATAAATCAAGATTTTAGATCAAATCGACCTTCATGCAAGCACATAATGGAGGTCTAAAGTACGTCAAGAACTTAATCAAATTGAATTGTCCGGCCGTTCTAATGGCAAATGTACGTTGTTAAGAACTTAATAAGAACATTTCTAAGACGGTTGTTACACGAGTGATCGTAAGATTATTAAGAAGTATGTGAGATAAAAGTTAAGTATAATTAAGTGACGTGAAACACAATTTAAGTGGATAAACGGAAATAACTAAGTTAATTAAAATATAAAATGATACTTCGAAAGGTAATTTACACTAAAATTTATTACACATCCAATAATGTTTAAGAAAACATAACTTAATATGACATTAGCATATGATAAACCTTAGATGCCAAACGAAACCACAAATAATGCCAAGTTACTGAAATTCTAACAACTTATAACTACGTGTATAATGAAAGTAACCTATTACGCCATCAATCTTTACAACCAAAACAATGCGACTATTAGCAATACATTTAGATCCCATAATCGATAACAACATAATAAGAATGACATTTCTAAGTGATGGCTTAAAATAAGAACTTACGTATATTAGTCCTCTCGTAGGGATAGTCTTGGCTTGAAAGATTGAGGATCATAACAGATATATGATCAAGGAAGCTATAGATGGGAAGTACCCATTTTGGATATATGAATATAATGTGTGGCATATCAAGGTGAGTCATAGCCCCCTTTCAAACTATTTTATGTGTTTAACTTTCGGGGTGAAAAACATGATATATAAATAAAATTGCTTTCTATATAAGAAATGATTCTTGATAGTATGATTATGAAATGAAATTATAATGTATGTTCAATGTGATAAATGTTATATGATGAGCTTAAGTTCTGTCAAACTGTTATATTTCGGTACACTACTATTTACTCCGAAAGGGGAGGCCTATTGTTAGAGGGTTGCGCAACTAGGAGTCGTCCACCCACCCAAAGCGTAACGGTGGAATGTTGGTTGCCTTCGTGACAACCTTCACCTCCAGTCCAACCAGAGCGGTGCTCTAGCTACTTTAAATTGAAATGGTTGTCTCCATGGCACGACCCCAATTGTAATTAAAGCACTTGATTGATAGCTTGTGCTATGAAACGAAATAATATATATTTTTGGGACATGAAAAGGTAGTAGTAGTGGCTCAAGCATTTACTCATCAAAAAATATGTAAATTATGCTCTTGTGGCTAAATGAAATTGATATTAAATTATGCCCTTGTGGCTAAATGAAATTGATATTAAATTATGCCCGTGTGGCTAAATGAAATTGATATTAATATTGTTGATAATTGAAATATGTTTGAACATACGGTTTGGGTATCGTCCCTCATATGGAATCTTGAAAGTTGTTGAACTTGATGAATATTGAAATTTTGATAACCAAATGATTTTGGTATGATATACGATTAATCAATTTATATACTTTTTCTCTCATGATGATTTGACAAATGAAAACTTTGAAATTTTACCATGTATTTTTCCAAGTCTTGATATGACATTATGGTATTTAGAAAACTTGATAATATGATATGAGAATTTTGTCGGTCATATGGTTTTGGATATTTCGAAATGTAATAGTAATCTTTTTTCTAAGTATTAAAATGGTTATGTACCAAGATTTATATAAAAACCTATACACTCACGAACTACGTCGTCGTAGTTGACACTTTTTCTTCATGCTTTTCAAGAATTAGTATAAGCTTTGAGAACTTATATGCATCATGACTGTTTGCATTGCACTTGGGAGTAAAAGATCAAACCTTGTGATTGGCAATGAAATCCGCCTTGATTATTGTAGTATACTATCATATGCTTGTTAATTGTTTCGTGGACTTAATATCCAAGTGCGGTAGACGTATTGTACTTGGGGATTGGTTCACATGCTTGAACATTTTTAAAATTATTTTATCTAACAAAACTATGGTGAATGTTATTTATAATCCTTTGTTTTGAATGCTCGAATTTCTGTACATCTCATTATTCCGCCTTAGTTGGGGTGTTACAATATACATAACAAAACTTTACCAAAAACACTCCATATGTACTAAGAGCCATTTTTCCAAAGGAGTCGCTACGGGTTCTAGCCATAAACCAATTTTTACCGTAAAAGTCAGCATATCCACAATTCATACATCATATATCTTCAAGCAAAAATCTTGTTTCGACATCCAGGATAACCTATAAAAAGGGTAAACAACTAAAAAGTAAGCAAAACTTAGTGAATAATCTTGCATACGCTTATACATACGAAGAAGGGCAAAAACACAAAGGACTATCACATGTAGCCAATGACATCGTCATACCATCACTTGCATACTCACCTTTGCGCCAACAAAACATACATAAAGGTAAGATCACTGATGTACAGAGGCTCGCACATATTTATCTGATGTACAGCGTCGAAGGCACAATAAAGGTAAGATCACTGATGTAAAAGTATCGATCAAGCCTGGTGCCAAACATTTTGTTGTTGAGGTACAATACTTTGGTGGACCCAAAAGAACAACTGAGAACCCTGATGTCCATCAGTATGGTCATTTAGAGCATGTAGAGATGTTGAGTTTGCTGGAAGGGAGGCAGAGGAAGAACAAGGTTGAAAAAGGCTGGGAATATGTATTGCAAAATCTGATCAAGTTCAAGGAAAACATTGAAGAAAGATTAGGCCTTGATCTTGAAGACAAACAGCCAATTTCATCAGTTGCCAAAAGAAGGAAAACTGGCGAAGGGCCATCTGTTTAAGCTTTCCTTCTATCTATCTGCTTGTAATTTTATTTACTTTCTTGTAACTTCATTGTAAAGTTGTGTATATACAAGTTGCCAGATTGTAATTCACAAGTTAGATATCTGATAAGATCTACAAACAATTAAAACTAAACCCAAGGCATTTGATGATCTATAAAAATGTCTTGGAAACTTAATAGGTTTTATCAAACTCAAGTATTTCAAACTTATACTTGTATAGAAACAAGTTTGAAAATTAGAAGTCCAGTTGCATTGTACAGTTTAAGCAACTGATGACTTCCTCCAGTTGAGATCTGAAGACTTAAATCTGAAGACCTTCCAGTTGAAGTCGAAGACAACAAGTGGAAGAAAGGAAATGTCAACGGCAGCGAAGCCCAGTTGACATTTCACCAGATCAATCAACTGGAGATCCTTCAGTGTAAATGCCTTTACAAAGCTTTACACTGATCATGAGGAGGACCTTTTACACTACATGCTTTTAACCGGACAATAATCTTGTCTGTGGATAAAAGTGCAAAGATGTAGAGTGGTTGAATAAAGTAACATTTTGTCTTACTTTATTTAGCACACACAAAGGATTATTTAACAATACTTTTGTGTGCTGTCAACCATACTGACACGTCGAAGTTGAGATCTCAATGCTCATACTTCGACTATAAATAGAGGTCCTTGCACAATCATTTTCACAACTTTGCAAATACATATATTCTGCAATATTGGTGAACTTGTGCAATATTCTCTCAATCGTAAAAAGGAACATTTCACAACTCTAAGTGTTTCGATTGTTTAGGAGAATTTCCAAGTTTAGATCAATTGTATTTCATAGGTTGTTAGGATATTTACATTCTTGTATTATCTTGGTTCCGCAACAATTTTGTATTTTATTTAAACAATTAATAAATAAAATACACTTGAAAAATACATATTGTCTCACCAATTTATATACTTGTCATTTATATTATTGTATTGTATTTACTTATTCATACTGTCACCTTAATAAGTTTACCTCCAGTTAACCTGGTACACAATCAATCTAAACTGTTCAAGTCTAGATTAATTGATTGTGTTGCAAAGTTCACTCACCATTGACATAGAGGTGTCTTCAGCACCCATCTAGCAATGGTTTGGGACTTACAAGTGGTATCAGAGCAGACAGGTTGAATTGTTTCAATTCTATAACCTAGGTCTACTTCGATGGCTGCTGAAGGTGAGAATGGTTCTGGTCCAAATGAATCTAATCCTAATGTTACAACTCCTTTAATACTAACCCTCCTCCTCCTACTCCTGGAGCAAACCATGTCCATGTACATTACTCCAACACTCCTGTTCCGATGGGAATGGTAAGACCTTTGGTACATGGAAAGCTAGAATGCTCTTGTATTTTGGTGGGATAGAGAGGTATATGATGAAAATCCTTAAGGATGGACCATATATACCCATGTCCAGTGGTGTTAGCCCTCTTCTTGACCCTACTAGGAGAAGAGGTACCAGGGAAAAGTCTGAGGAACATTGGTCAGACGAGGATCGCAGACTGGTTGATCTTGATACCAGACTGAAAAACATGATCCTTGCTGTTGTTCCTGAGGAACTAATTCCAACATTTGTGTTGTTTCCCATTGCTAAATCTATGTGGGATGAATTAGTTCTCCAGTTTGAAGGAGGAAATGACACCATTGTCACCAGAAAGGTTGCTCTTAACAAGAAGTATGAATCCTTCTTTGCTCTTCCCAATGAAAGCTTAACTGGTACTTACACCAGATTTACTGGCCTAATTAATCAACTTAGAGGCTTGGGAGTGGAGAAGGATAAGGATATTCTTCTTGAGAAATTCTGTGATGTCTTGCCATCCAAATGGGCACACATGGTTTTTGTCTTAAGACAAGGTAAGACCTTGCATAGCCATACTCTTGCTTCCCTTTATGGAGCCTTCAGATTCACTGAAGATAATGATGCTGCAAGAATATTGGCTGAGCAAGATGCTTAAAACCATGCTCAGAGTTCCAAGGTTGCCAACCTTACTGGGCAACCTTGTGCTGCTTTAATGTCTGCTGAGAATGTCCAGTTACATTCTATGAAGGAGATGTTAAACAACTTACTAAACTCTGGCCTAACCACAAAGCTAAGTAATGGTTGTGAGGAAACTAACGATGATGATCTGTTAGCCATGATTGCTAAAACCTTTAATAGGTTCAAGCATAAATCTAATCGATTCAATGGGTCCAATAATGCTTCCAGTTCAAATTTTCTAGATAAGGCCAATCTTATCTGCTACGAATGTGGTAAGAAAGGTCATTTCATGAAGGAATGCAGATCTAGTCAGATGAACAACCAAACTGGTCCTGTTGACCCAATTTTTGTTAAAACTGATGATTATAAGGCCAAATACAAGGAACTTAAGGCCCAAATTGCTCTCATGTCTCTTGAACAAGAAAAAGAGAAAGAAAAGAACAAGTGCATGATGGCTCAAACTGAAGGGAAATGGGAACTCTCTGATGATTCATCTGATGATGAGGAAGAGATTAGAGATGTGTGTTTCATGGCATTAGAAAATCAACAACCAGTGGTGAAAGATGATGTTGTTTCTAGAAGATGGGTGGACATCATATTAAAAAAGGTAAGAGATTATGATGTTGAATTAGATACAGAACTAAAACTGGATATTGCTGAATCATTAAATGATGACCTGTTATTTGTTGAAACTATGAGAACTGACTGTGAAAGATACTTGGAAACTGTTTTAGTTGAATTTAACAACATGAAAGGTCAAACCTAATGATTTGCAAAGTGTCCAGTTGGCTCTCAAAGAGTCAGATTTGAAAAATGAGGCATTGGAAAGAGATAACCAAAAACTAAAATTTGATCTAGAAAAGAAACACATGGTTATCAATTCTTGGGTACAAGCATCTGGTAAAAATTATGACGCTTTTTCAAAAACCATTGATGCTCAAAAAGCTGCTTGGAAATCTGGTGATCTCTAGATGGCAGCTGTTTTACCCACAATTCACCAGATGCCAGAATCGGTAAAAATTGAGACTCCCTATGACTCCTCTGACCATGTCAAGTTAGATTCTGTTGAGACCACCCCCGTTGAGGTTCAAACTGGAGCCAAAAAGGCTAAAGCTCCAGTTAAGAAGGAATCTGGTGACATTCCTCTACCTCACAAGTCCAAAACTCAAAAGACTAAAACCCCCACTGAGCCCAAGTCCATGGGCCAGTAGCCTGATGAGAAAAACATTTTGTTAAAACTGGAGAATCAACTCCAAAATTTGTCAAGGCAGGTACAAAGTTGTACTGCCAGAATTAAAAATTTTTAAGGAGTTTCATCTTCTTCAGTTGAAAAACAAAATGTCAAAACCCCTCCTCAAAAACAAAAGACAAAACAATCTGCTCAGAAAGGAGCAAAATCTGAAAAGAAAAAGGAGGTTAAAATTCTACTCAAACCAATTGTTTTTACTCCTGAAGCTGGAGAGAACCCTCCAGTTTCTTCATCCAGTTCTACACCAAGTCAAACTCCTGAGACTTCTCAGAAGGAGTCCAGTGGACCCATCAAGAAAAGATGGGTTCACAAAAATAACTAATTGTTTACTTGGGTGTATAGGGCGATCGAAAGAAGAATATCTGGTATCTGGACAGCGCTGCTGGCCGGACTATGACCGGATGTAAGCCCCTGCTGGAAGAATTCACTGTCTGTGATAGACCAGCAGTGACATTTGGTAATGATAGAAATGGGAAAACTGAAGGATATGGTGTTGTTGACAATGGGCAGATCCAGTTCACAAGAGTTGCATTTGTTAATGGTTTGAAATATAACCTGATAAGCGTCAGTCAACTTTGTGATGATGGATATAGGGTACTATTCGATATTGCTCAAGGCACTGTTTTTAACAAGGATTGGAAGGTGGTGATGATTGCACCAAGAAAAGGGAATGTGTACATCATGGACATGGAGCCTGCTCCAAAAGAGCATTGTTTCTATGTCAAGGCTGATGAGGATACCAACTGGCTGTGGCATAAACGGTTATCCCACCTTAATTTCAAAAATATCAACAAGTTGTCAAGAAAGCAACTGGTGGATGGGATACCTTTGTTTTCCTTTAAAAAGGAGAAGCCATGTCCAGGGTGTGAGATGGGCAAGAAGAAAAGAGCCAGTTTCAAGACCAGGCAGAATTTCAGTATCACTGAACCTTTTCACATGCTTCATATGGATCTCTTTGGTCCAGTGAATGTTCAAACTAAAGCTGGCAAGAAATACACTTTAGTTGTGGTCGATGAATACACCAGGTATTGTTGGGTGATATTTAT
This sequence comes from Erigeron canadensis, assembly GCF_010389155.1. NCBI lineage: Eukaryota > Viridiplantae > Streptophyta > Magnoliopsida > Asterales > Asteraceae > Erigeron > Erigeron canadensis. The sequence continues at coordinate 12,366,176 of NC_057766.1, forward strand.
CAAATCAAAGAGTGATGCACCTGGTGAAATTATCTCTCTCATCAAAAGAATTGAACTCAAGTATACTAAGAAAGTGTGTCAGTTGCGAAGTGATAATGGTACAGAATTCATTAATAAAGAATTGGAGACATTTTGCACTGACACTGGCATTTCTCAAAACTTCGCATCATCTCGTTCTCCAGAGCAAAATGGTGTGGTTGAAAGAAAGAATCGCACATTGATTGAAGCTGCCAGAAGTATGTTATCTGAATCTAGTCTTCCCACCTGTTTTTGGGCAGAAGTTGTGGCAACTGCTTGTCACACCCAAAACTGGTCAGTTTATGTCAAGAGAAATAGGAAGACTGCCTATGAAGTCCTCAGGAATCGTAAAACATATATTGGATACTTTCATGTATTTGGTTGCCCAGTTTATATCTTAAACGATTCTAGTCAGTTGGGAAATTTTGATGCAAAAGCTGATGAAGGTGTCTTTGTAGGGTATTCAGATATTAGAAAAGCCTATAGAGTTTATAATTATAGACTCCAAAAGGTACATGAGACAATTCATGTCACATTCGATGAATCTAATGAAGCAATCAATAAAAGACCAAGCCTTGATTTATCTCTAGTTGTCCAAGTTGATTTTGGTGTATTTGATCAAGTTCATCAATCAGTTACTGCACCAGAAAATGTTTCCAGTCATCAAGACTTGGAACCAGTTAAGGAAAAGAAGAGCTCCTGTGACACCTCATTTTATCCCTCTATCAGTTTTAATCTACCTGAAAAACTGGTAATTGGATCAGATGTACGTGCCACAACAACATCAGAACCAATTCAAGCTTCTCCGATTCTTCAAGATATACCTTTGTTTGAAGATAATCGCATTAACTCTCCAGTTGACACTGATGATGAAGTTGAAGTAGTTTGGACTGATCCTCCTCCAGTTGCTACATCTGTTGGAAATCGTCAGGTGTCTTGCACTGATGTTGTAGTATATCAACCTAGTCAATACACTAAATGGACTGCTGCTCATCCCATCGAGCAGATTATTGGCAATCCAGATAGTGGGGTTCAGACTAGAAGAGCCACAAGTGATCAATGCCTGAACGTCACCTTCTTATCACTGATTGAACCGAAGAAGATTGACGAGGCTTTGGCAGATCCAAGCTGGGTTGAGGCTATGCAAGAAGAACTCAACCAGTTCGAAAGGAACAATGTTTGGGAACTTGTTCCTTGTCCTCTAGGGTTAAAGAAAGAACCCATTGGAACGAGGTGGGTCTACCGGAACAAGATGGATGAAGATGGCAATGTTGTCAGGAACAAAGCAAGATTGGTTGCCAAGGGTTATTGTCAAGCAGAAAGTGTTGATTTCGATGAAACTTTTGCTCCAGTTGCAAGACTTGAAGCTATTAGAATTTTCTTGGCTTATGCTGCTCATTTGCAATTCAAAGTCTTCCAGATGGATGTCAAAAGTGCGTTTCTGAATGGAAAGTTGGAAGAAGAAGTGTATGTTAAGCAGACTCCAGGTTTCGTGAATGAAAAGCATCCTCACTGGGTATATAGACTAAACAAAGCTTTGTATGGTCTTCGTCAAGCCCCAAGAGCCTGGTATGACACTCTAACTAAACATCTTCTCAACAATGGTTTTCAAAGAGGTGCAATAGATAATACCTTGTTTATCTTGAAAGAAAAAGGTAATATCTTACTGGTACAAATTTTTGTTGATGACATTATATTTGGGTCAACTGATGATGGAATGTGTAAAAGGTTTTCAAAAATCATGTCTCAAGAATATGAGATGAGTTTAATGGGTGAATTAACATTTTTCTTAGGTTTACAAATTAAACAAACCATGGATGGTATTTTTATTAACCAAGAAAAATATGTCAGAGATTTGTTAAGAAAATACAAATATGATTCTATCCCATCGAAAACCACACCTATTTCAGCCCCATTAAATTTGGACTCTGACCCAAATGGCAAACCAGTGGACCAAAAGGAATATCGTGGAATGGTTGGTTCACTGATGTATTTAACTGCCAGTCAACCAGATATTATGTTTGCAACATGTCTATGTGCCAGATTTCAGGCTAATCCAAAAGAATCACATTTGCATGCTGTTAAATGCATTGTCGGGTACCTGAAAGGGTGCCCTAGCCTTGGTCTTTGGTATCCCAAAGGCTCAGGGTTATATCTAATGGGTTATTCAGATTCAGATCATGCAGGTTGTAAGATTGATAGAAAATCCACAACTGGTGGTTGTCACTTCCTGGGGGGAAAACTGGTGAGTTGGACCAGTAAGAAGCAGACTTCAGTCTCAATGTCCACTGCTGAGGCAGAATACATTTCTGTGGCCAGTTGCTGTGCCCAGATTCTCTGGATCAAAAACCAGTTACTTGATTATGGTATGAAATACACAAGAACCCCAATTTTTTGTGACAATACCAGTGCAATTGCTATATCTCACAACCCAGTGATGCACTCAAAGACAAAGCATATTGACATCAGGTATCACTTCATTCGTGATCATGTTATGAAAGGAGACATTGAAATACATTTCATCCCCACTGATAAACAGTTAGCTGATGTCTTTACAAAACCTCTTGATGAGAAAACTTTTAAACATCTCATCAGTGAACTGGGTATGTTAAATCCTCATTAAACTGGAGAGGCCCTCCAGTTGAGGATGATCCAGGTGATCCTTGATTGGTTGGAGATTAAACGCCTTAATGTACTCAAAGACTAGTCATTGATCAAATGGATCATATTTTTAGGGGGAAAAGACTCAAAATATTTTTCCAAATTAAAATTCGTTTTATTTTGAAAAATGCAACTAAGAGTCATCAGTTGAAACTGGCATCTGGAAAATCTCTCCAATATGCTAGTTTGGTCTTGTCTTAAACTGGTGGTCAACCAGTTTTCATAACGTTATGTTTTACTTAGTGGATACTTGTGACACGTGATGTTACTCGAGTGTTTGTCTCGCACTCACAAACGTCACCTGACATGTCTTACGTGTCAAGACTTTTTGCTGAAAATTACTGCACTTTTTATGGGAATTGTTGAAGGTAATGGGTGAGTGGGAATACCAGCCGTCATAGCATTAAATGCTTGATGGGAGGTATTAAATGTTTTTGAATTCTCAAAATTACTGAAAATCAATTTTTACAAACTGTTTCAAAATTTGGGGATTAAAATATCTTTTCGTATATATTTTGGTAATATTTTATTACCTATATATACCCCCACTAAATACCTTCCTCATTTACTTCACTCAAAATTCCTTTCATTTACTCTTCCAATCATTCACAATTCGAGATCCCTTTCTCTCTTTCTTCTTTAAATCCAAAACCCTAAATCCAATATCACAAATGGCTCCTAAATCATCATCTTCTTCATCTCGTTCCCGTGATGTGAATCTACTCACTGTTGAGTATACTCCATCAGAAAATGTCTCTCGTGCTGTTGGTGCTCCCATTAGTTCTAAATTGATAAAATTAAATCCAAATAATCCAATGGCATCTCTCCAAGGGCAGCAGGCCGCTGACTCTCTTATTGGGAAAATCCAATCCTTTCTTCGGATTTCTCCCCTCAGCGATGCCTTTTCTCTGAACCCAAGCAAGCTGTTTCACGACTACTTGTGCGAGTTCTGGTACACAGCTTCTGTTTCTGATGACTGCTCATCCATCTCCTTCTCTTTAAAGGATGGGTCAGTCCCGTGTACCATCACCACTGAGACATTGAGGGAGGCCCTTAACCTCAGTTACTGGAGACAAGATGAAAGTCCAGTGGTGATTTCCTCTAATATCAATTTACGTCAGGTCTTTCTTGACATGGGGATTAAAGAAGTTTTGGAGGGAGATGCACTGAAGACCAAGGGATCAATCACTATGTGAGGGCTTTCACCATCCTGGAAGTACTTCACAGTCCACTTGATGGAAAGTTTAGGTGGGAGTTCTGGTGGTGTGGACCAGATAAACTCTTTCCAGGCAGAGATGGCATACTGCCTGTGGAATGGACTGAGGGTGGATTTCGCAAATATCCTTTTTAGAAGCCTGGTGTTTAAGTTGAAAGGCAACAGGGGTCCTTGTATCCCATTCTCACGATTTCTATCCCTCTGTTTCATTCTTATTCTGGGCAGAGAAGACTACAACAACACGCAATCCTTATACTCTGTGCCAGAATTATTAAGAAATCTGGACAACCTTGTGTCCACTTCTGATGAAGTCCAGATTTCCCCAAGAATGCTACTGGCATTCTCTAGAACTGATGCACCACCATCAGGTGAGTCAGAAAGACAACTGGGCGGGCCTCAAAATAATGAGGGACCCGCTAGTTCATCTGTAGGTGATGTGACTGTTGCAGAAACTGGAGATCTCCCCTCAAGTATCCAGGCGGTTCCAAAAGCAAGAAGATCAACCAAAAACAGAAGAAGATCAAGGTCAGGACTTGCTGTATCTGACCAGTCACAGCCTATGATTGTGGTCCCTGAAGCAGTGGCCCATGATACTGCATCTGAGGAAAGAGCAGTTGTAGTTGAGGCTCCAGTTACCTCTTTTCAGGGAGAAGATGCTTTGGCAACGGATCCTATAACTGATGAAACCATTGAGGAAACTCAAACTGGTCATCAGGAGTCTGAACAACCTGTTTAGCCACCCCCAACATTTATGGATCTTGGCATAAATGAGGGTGAGTTTCAGCTTGAGTCTTCAGATTCATCTGAGACTGAATCTGACCAGGAGATGGCTGATGCAACTGTACTTGATCAGCTCCCTTCTCTCCTTGGTCAACCCCAAGAACCCCAAGTTTCAGTTTCACCTCTTGACTTCTCCTCCTTACAAGAAATTCCAACATTCGCATCTTGACAACTACTTTCCTCCATGAATGTGCCTAGAAATAGACACATTCTTACACCACCGTCGCCGACGTTCACACCTGAGCATTCTCAGCATGAACGTCATATTGAATCTCTTTCCGTTCCTTCTACAACAACTTCTTTTCCTTCAGCTGGTGCGACAACAACTGGAGAACCTTCACTTCATGTACCTCCTCCAGTCGTATCTGTTGCATTTCGAGCAGGTCTAGTGGCACCTTCCCTCCGTCACTAGACAACCAATTTGTGTCTTTCCAAGCCGATCTCTCGAACGTTCTCACGAGGGTTGAGGAGATTCAAAAGACACTAGATAAAAACACCAAGTTCCTCTCCAGGTACCAAAAGGATCATATGCAGAATGTCAAAGTGGTTGACCTGGGGATAAATAAGTTCTCAGCCAATGAGGACTTGGTGTTTGGCAAGCTCAATGAGTTAGTGGAATTCTCCAACCAACTGGCAACATCATTAAAGGAGGCATTCGCACTGACTCAATCTGGAGTCACATCTTCGATAACCAACCTGATGAACAATATTGTCAGATCATCAGAGGTTGATATCAAGAACTTGGAAAGGTAGGTGCAAGAACTATGTAACAAACCTGGCCTAGATGTGACTGAGCTCGGAAGTAAGTTGGCCTCTTCAGTGGGTCTCAAGATTGAAGAAACTTTGGCTGCCAGTGAGAGAAGTTTAATGGAAAAGGTGATATCTGAGATCACCAAGATTGTAGCGCCCCAGGTTGATCTCACTCCCATAACATCTGAGATCGATCGGTTGAGGTGCAGTCTTGATACACTGGCCAGCAAAGTGTCTGATCACTCGATAGCAATATCAAATCTGACCACTGAAGTTGATAAAGAAAAAGAGGTTGTGCAGGAAGTGGTTAAGGAAGCACCAACAACTGGGCTCTCCCCAGATGATTTAAGTATACTTCAAGCAATTCAAAAGAGTCAAGACACCACTTGTGGAAATGTCATGACTCAATCTCAAGAAATAAATCATCTATGAAGGACAGTTCGCATGCTATGTGGAGTCTTCAAAGAGTGCAAGAACATGCAATCGTGGCAGCCTCTAGATCGCTTGCCCTCCAGTCATGCCGATTTTGAAGCTATTAGGCAAGGACTAGATGCTGCCAAGGGGGAAAGGTCTGTTCGTGCCCCTTGCACTCTTGTTGAAGCTTCAGGTGCAGGGAAGGAGATGGTCGTTGCTACCAGTACTGAGGCTGGTGAGCAGGTGATTGAATCTTTTGATGATGTGGTTAGGGGGAATGTGGATAAAGGAAAGGCCATTGCAACTGATGACTCTATGGAACCTGCCACCGATGCACCCATGTTAGAAACTGGCAATGTTGATCAATTATCTCCAGTTACTTAAAGCGAAAGTTAGAAATTAGCAAGGGTGGGGTATCTGGTCAAGGAAAGGAAGAAACAAATGAAGGCAAATCAATTTGAATCAAGGAAAAATCTTCCAACCCCTCTTGTTGATGTAACTGACGCACAACTCCTTGGCTTGACACTGTTGGAATACAAGAAAATAAAAGAAGATCCAAGGATTGTCAATGCCCTAAAGGAAATGCTCGAGGTAGAACTGGACAAACACTACCAAGATGATGAGGCTGGACTTGATGCCAAGTGTTTGAATGTATCGGTGGAAAAGGCCAAAGAGATAAGGTCAGAAGGGATTCTCAATAGGATTGAACAGGTGAAGAAGGTGGTCAGCAAAGTATTAACTCCACCCAAGTCCAAAGGAAGAAAACAGAAAGCCTTATCAAAAGATGCAAATCTGAGGACTTGGGTAAAACCATCTGAACCCACAATTGATGATATTCGAGCTGCTACTCAAAAACTGAGCACGAGCAAGATTAAGCTAACAAATAAATCAGAGGCTCGCACATATTTATCTGATGTACAGCGTCGAAGGCACAATAAAGGTAAGATCACTGATGTAAAAGTATCGATCAAGCCTGGTGCCAAACATTTTGTTGTTGAGGTACAATACTTTGGTGGACCCAAAAGAACAACTGAGAACCCTGATGTCCATCAGTATGGTCATTTAGAGCATGTAGAGATGTTGAGTTTGCTGGAAGGGAGGCAGAGGAAGAACAAGGTTGAAAAAGGCTGGGAATATGTATTGCAAAATCTGATCAAGTTCAAGGAAAACATTGAAGAAAGATTAGGCCTTGATCTTGAAGACAAACAGCCAATTTCATCAGTTGCCAAAAGAAGGAAAACTGGCGAAGGGCCATCTGTTTAAGCTTTCCTTCTATCTATCTGCTTGTAATTTTATTTACTTTCTTGTAACTTCATTGTAAAGTTGTGTATATACAAGTTGCCAGATTGTAATTCACAAGTTAGATATCTGATAAGATCTACAAACAATTAAAACTAAACCCAAGGCATTTGATGATCTATAAAAATGTCTTGGAAACTTAATAGGTTTTATCAAACTCAAGTATTTCAAACTTATACTTGTATAGAAACAAGTTTGAAAATTAGAAGTCCAGTTGCATTGTACAGTTTAAGCAACTGATGACTTCCTCCAGTTGAGATTTGAAGACTTAAATCTGAAGACCTTCCAGTTGAAGTCGAAGACAACAAGTGGAAGAAAGGAAATGTCAATGGCAGCGAAGCCAAGTTGACATTTCACCAGATCAATCAACTGGAGATCCTTCAGTGTAAATGCCTTTACAAAGCTTTACACTGATCACGAGGAGGACCTTTTACACTACATGCTTTTAACCGGACAATAATCTTGTCTGTGGATAAAAGTGCAAAGATGTAGAGTGGTTGAATAAAGTAACATTTTGTCTTACTTTATTTAGCACACATAAAGGATTATTTAACAATACTTTTGTGTGCTGTCAACCATACTTACACGTCGAAGTTGAGATCCCAATGCTCATACTTCGACTATAAATAGAGGTCCTTGCACAAGCATTTTCACAACTTTGCAAATACATACATTCTGCAATATTGGTGAACTTGTGCAATATTCTCTCAATCGTAAAAACGAACATTTCACAACTCTAAGTGTTTCGATTGTTTAGGAGAATTTCCAAGTTTAGATCAATTGTATTTCATAGGTTGTTAGGATATTTACATTCTTGTATTATCTTGGTTCCGCAACAACCTTGTATTTTATTTAAACAATTAATAAATAAAATACACTTGAAAAATACATACTGTCTCACTAATTTATAAACTTGTCATTTATATTATTGCATTGTATTTACTTATTCATATTGTCACCTTAATAAGTTTACCTCCAGTTAACCTTATACACAATCAATCTAAACTGGTCAAGTCCAGATTAATTGATTGTGTTTCAAAGTTCACTCACCATTGACATAGAGGTGTCTTCAGCACCCATCTAGCAATAGTTTGGGACTTACAGGATTCTTAGGTCCCGGCCTCAAATTAGGCCCTATCGCCAAATCGATTACCACACATGGAATCTACCATCATATGGTAATCGACCCAACGTACATATAATCGTATGCAAGAGTACTCACCTTCTTTGCGATAACCAAGTCCATGATGACCGCAAGAACACAAATTATAAGCTTTCAATCTAGATAATCAAATTCAAAACACATAAAAGGTCATCCATCATAATCAAGGCTATCTAGCCATAGCCAAACACAAATAAGTCACTAGATATTCTTAACCCATTTTCCTTCTCATCTTGTTCGTGAATTGACTTCTTTTAAATCTCAATTTATATTCACAAGAACATGGTCCCTAACTTATTTGAATCTAAAAATCACTATGTCAATATCTCACCACTATGGCTAAGCAACGTTTTGCTCAAAATCATCATTACTATCTTTTCATAATCACTACTATAGGTTCATACTACATTGACATTCAAAATATTCATTTTCTTGCTTTAACCATAAAAACCACCAAAACATTTTTATCAAAACATTCATACAACTACATATTCATATGTGTTATTACAAGTAAGAATTTATAAAAGCATTACAAAATATTGTAAGGTCAAAAATCGACTAAGTATGATTTGTTCAAAATAGTTGAAGTTCAGTGAAAAAAGCTTGCTCAGGATTCTGAAGTCATTTAGAATAAAGCTCACTGAAGCTTCACTTCAGTTTCAGAATCAACCAACATTGAAGACATTCAAACTGAAGTCAAAGACTGAAGACTGAAGAAGAAGATCATCTCAGAAGCAGAGCTTAGAGAAGATCTTATCTGAAGACGAAACTGAAGAAGCTCAGTGTAAAAGTCTTTACAACACTTTTACACTGATTACGAGGAAGTCTTTTTGCAGGCTTTAAACTACCTTTACCTGATTAATAACTTTATACCTAGGATTGGGATAGTTTCAGCAAAAGGTTGGGAATAAAGTATATTAAGTCACATCAAGAAACTTACATACTTTACCTTAAACAAACATGTTATGGATTTGTCCAACAAATCCATAAATGCACCCTACCATATTTGTACGGCATATGCCATGTCATCAAGACATGTTTGCCTATAAATATAAGACTTCTCACAGTTACAAAAATGCTTGAAACTTTGGCATTGTAACGTGTGTTATTTACTCTAAGTATTCTTACGAGTAATTCCTCGTTGATAGATCATTTGTATTTCTAGGTTGTATAGATATTTTCACAAGTGTGATTATCTTTGTTCCGCAACAACCTTTGTATTTTGTTTATAGTAATAAATAAAATACTTGGAAAAATACATCTTGACTTATTTCCATAATACTTGATTATATTTAGTATTTATATAATTTCAAGCAATTGTTCTTACTTATCTTAGTTGTTCATATCCATTATCTGGATCGTAATTCTTAACTAGTCTTTATCTAGATTAGAATTACTTGCCAGTCGGGTTACTTGATATAATTGTCATTATTATTATATTCGTATTATATCTTGTACTTGATTAACATCTTGTGCAGGTGGACTCATAATTGGTATCAGAGCCTCCCAGGTTAAATCATTAACTTATTATACCTGTTTGATTCTACAAGATGTCTGGAACCGAACAACCAAACCCAAACCCAAATGGTAACCCTAACCCAAATGTCAATATCAATCAAAATCCACCACCACCACCACTAGCACAACCCAGTGTACACGTACACTTTCCTAACAACCCTGTCCCTAAGTTCAATGGGGATAGTGACTCATTCATCACATGGAAAACAAGCATGCTCAAATAAATCGCTGGGGTTGAGAGACACTTGACCTCTATTCTCTTAGAAGGTCTTTATGTACCCATGAGTGCATCAACTGTTGTTTTTAACCAAGATGGGACCCATAGACTAACACCCAAAGAGAAAGATCATTGGTTAGAAGAAGACCATAGATTGGCTGACCTCGATTCTAAATTACAAAATATGATTCTCTTTGTTGTCCCTGAAAGTTTAAAACCCACTCTTGTTTTACCTGACAATTCTAAATTAATGTGGGAAGAGTTATTAACTCAGTTTGAAGGTACAAAGGAAGCCATTGTCACCAGAAAAGTTTCTTTGAATAAAAAGTATGAAGCCTTCTTTGCATTACCAAATGAAAGTTTAACAAACACATATTTAAGATTTACAAATTTGGTTAATCAACTGAAAGCTCTTGGTGTTTCAAAGGACAAAGAAATTTTGTTAGAAAACTTTTGTGATACTTTACCTTCTAAATGGGAAAATCTGATCATGGTGTTAAGACATGTTAGAAATCCAAAAATAGTGATAAATTGTAATTAAGATTGTGAACTTACTTGTTGTTAAATCATAGATATATGATAACTAAGGACGAGGAGCTAAATATAAAGTTTAGCATGTGTAAGGACTTATAGTATAAAAACTCCTCATTTCTTAGGCATCATATATATACATGTACATATAATTATTTCCATAACAACCTTCATAATTTCCTTACACCTCTGTCTATATCAAAACACACACACACACACATACTCTCTCTCAATACACACACTAAATACACCAAGAACACACACACTTACATCCACCATTGTTGAGATCGAATCTAGAGCAGAAATCGTGTTATTACATGTGATATCAGAGCAAAACATCACTTTGATATCGATCCATAACTTATTTTGATCTCAATTTCATCAAAAATCAAATTTAAAAAACCGTTTTTCATACCGTTCCCTGTTTCATCATTTTTCATCGTTTAAATCACATAAAATCATCAATTTTTGTTCAAATTTAGATTCCTTATAGCTTAAAACATAATCCTATTAAGTTTCAATTTTCAATTCGAAATAGAACTCGAGATTGAATTTTTAGATTTTGGCGCTCAAATTTCAGAATTTGATTCTATTGTGTTTTTAGCTGAATTTTGTTCAAGGATTTGTTGCGGACTTAAAAACAAACAGTTTATAAGTGATTTCAAGTTCTAACTCTAAGTAATTTCGAAAGATATTGAAGTTTTAAAAAGTCGTTAACGGAGTTTCTGAAAATGTGTTGTTATCTGATGAAGAAGATGATGCCAGAACGATCTTCATTAGGACGATCTTTCCTAGATCGTCTTAGTGACTGATTATCCATTTTTCATACTTTGTGTGTTGTGGCTTGTAGGATGATCTTCACAAAATCGTTCTAGCAAGTGGTTGTGGTGTGAAGAGTTTGATTGTGGCTAACTAATCCGAAAGGATTGGTTTTGGTCAATTCAAAGTGTTTATACTTTGAAAATTAAGGCAGAAAACTAAGACGATCGTGCAAAGATCGTCTCAGTTACCTGACTCTAGGACGATCTTGCCCAAGATCGTCTCAGTGTCTGTTAAAAGTTGGTGTGTTTTTGTTGTTTAATCCAAGTTGTTGTGATTAGGAATCACACACTTCCTGGGTAACTGATCATTCTTGATTGGTTTTCCTCAAATTCATTCCTTCTAAATTCATACTGAAACTCTGTCAAATTTTTCAAAAATACTTAAAAAATTTCTCAATACCCCAAGACGATCTTCATCTCAAGACCATCTCATTTTCCCTTCAAAATTCTAAGATGATCTTAAACAAGATCGTTTCACTTCCAAGTCTTTCATTTCTCAATTTTCATTTTCAATACCTTTAATTCAATTTCAATTCTCATTTTCAAAAATCCAAAAACATATCTCAATTTCAATTTCATTTCATACTTAGACAAATTCCACTGAATTTCTTCCAAGACGATCTTCCATTAAATCGACTTGCTTATTTCTTCAAATCTAGGACGATCTTTCAAAAACGATCTTCACCTAGAACGATCTTCACCAAGATCATTTCACTTTCTGATTTTTACAAACTTTCATTTCATTTCAAGTTTCAAAACAAATCTCTTACAAATGGCTTCTCGTGAAACATTGGCATTAGGTTCCGATACAAGACCTCCAGTTCTCTACCGTGGTTCTTATGGACTATGGAAGAAAAGATTCATGGACTATGTGGAATGTCAACCAAATGGTCACCTACTTAAAGATTCCATTCTTAATGGACTTGCAGTTCATCGCCATCCCACTACCGGTGCAATACTCACTCTTGATCTTTTGAATGCTGAACAAAAAGATCGAACAACTGCAGATAACAGAGCTAGATCATGCTTATACAAAGCACTACCAGATGAAATCTATGGTTCTGTTGATTCTTATGATACAACGAAGGAGATATGGGATGAGGTGGCAAGACAAATGGAAGTATCTGACTTGACGTCAACAATAAGATTGACAAATGTGTTGTCTGAGTTTGACAACTTCAGCAAATTGCCAAATGAATCTCTAGAGGCTGTCTACTGTAGATTCTGCAATGTCATAAATGAACTTAGGAAGAACAATGTCAAGAAATTAGAGATTGAGTTAAATATCAAATTCATCAAAGCTCTTGGTCCTGAATGGGAAGATTTTGGAACATAGATTAAGCAACATCAAAATCTGGCCAAGTTCACCATCCATAATCTTCATGAATCCTTCAAACTCAATGAACATCAAGTTCTAAACAAAGCTTCATCAAACAAAATGCCAGAAGTTGTATCTTCTGATCCTTTGGCATTGATTGTTGAAAAGAAGGTTTATGAAGCTCTTAAAAGGCAAATGTTGGTTGTTTCTTCATCTGATGAGGAGGGAGATGATATGATGGCTACAAGAGAAGGTGTCTCAGATGAACTATATCAAGCTCTTGCCGCGGTAACTAAGCATTTCAAGAAAAAGTTCTACAAAGCCAGGCCTACAAATAACAATCTCCGCACTTCTTCAACAAGTGCATTTCCCAAGAAGGAACACTATCATTTCAAAAATTATGAACAAGGTGAATCAGCTGGATCAAAGCATGTTGAAAAGAAAGAAGGCTATGAGAAACAAGTTGTTGAGAAGGGTAAAGCATCTGACAAAAAGTGCTACAATTGTGGTATTCCTGGTCATTTTGCTATTGATTGCAAACAACCTCGTAAGCGGAACTATGAGTACTATAAGCAAAAGATGTTATTAGCCAAGCAAGTGGAAGATGGCCATGCATTGCTTGCTGAAGATGACAAATGGCTATTGCTCTCAAATGATGAAGATGAAGATTTTTCTGCTAATGTTTGCTTTATGGCGAGGTTGGCCAAGAACAAAGCTTTTGAGGCTGAAAGCACTGATGATGAGGTAAATCTTAACTCTACTTTTTCATTAGTTAGAGATAAAGAGTCACTTGATTTAGCTCTATCTAACTTGACAACTCATATTAAGACTTTAGCCAAAAAAAAATAAAATTGCAAAATAGTATTTCATTATCTAAAAGTGAATTTTCAAAACTTCTTGAAGAACATTAAAAATTACTTTTTGATCATGATACTATTAAACAAGACTTTCAATCATATAAAGAAAAGATGTTGGTTAAAGAATGTGAGTTGAATGCCTCTCCTGATTCTTAGTTATTACAAAAATGTCTTAATCTTGAGAAGACCGTTCAAGATCTTGAAAAAGCCAATCAAGATCTTGAAATTCAAAAGACCAATGAATGTCTTCGGGCAAATGCTAGACAAATGGATGTGGATATTCTCAATAAGAAGCTTCAAGAAGCTAAACCAAACAATGTTGAACTCGAAAGGAAGATTTCTGACTTAAATCATACTTGTTTTTTAAAAGGCGTTGAGATTGAAAATCTTGAAAAACAAGTTGAAGAATTTAAAAAGAATATACTTTCCTATCAAGAGAAGTTATATAAAGTTGAACAAAACCCTCTCTTGGATTTCACTGCCTATTTTAACAAGTCGAAAATTGCAAAAGATGATCTTCTTCTCGGGTTGGGCTTTGAGAATATCACACCATTGCATAAAGCCAAGGATGAAATAGAACCTTTGTATGATGAAAAATTTCTTCGACTTGGTATGGTACAACAATTTATTCGTCCATTGGATAACGAATTTGAGACCGATGAAGTTGAGAAACCAAAAGATGAATTTTTGGTTAATTATGATGCTCTAAATGCTTCTTACAAAACAAAAGAGTCTTCAATTTTTAAATTGGAAGAAATTGCATCTAATTTTCAAAACCAAGAATCTGTTAGTTTTTCACCTAAACCTGCTAAAATGTATGTTCCATCCACAATTTTGGAAAAACAAAGAGAAGGTTTGCAACAAAAGGTGGAATCTCAATAAAATGTTATTAATCACTTAAAGTCTCAAAGTCCGAATTCGGTGGATAAATTGATTGTTGTAGATACTAAGAAAGTTTGTGTGAATGTTCTACTCAAACTGACCTAAGTGCTTTAGTAGACCATTCTACCCAGACTACTTGTGTTTCATCTACAAATTCCCCCACTCAGACCTTGACTGATTCTCTTGAATGTTCATGTCAAAATGCTGCTATTGTTATAGCTGATGATTATGTGCAATCTGATTTATCTAATGACGAACTTGCGCATAGTTTAGTTTTGATATGGTACTTCTATAGGTTTTTCACTTGTAATACTCTTGATGAGTTAATTGTTCACTTCTACTCAAATTTCTTGTGAAACCAAAGATGTGTCAGTTCAAGTTGACCTAATTTCTGAGACTACCCATGATGTAAAGTTGGATCCCAAGATTCCTGATTTTTCAAAAATTTCAAAGGAATTTAACACTAATCAACCTCCGGTGAACTTCTTCACAAAAGATGATTTTGATAAATTCATGGAGGGAGAATATGTTTTTGATTCAGAAACTGAGAAAAAGATTGAATCTACCAAAATCAAAGTTCAAACAAATGAGGAATCTCAAAACCCATTTTCCAAAGCTCCAACTTCATATTATTCAAAGGATTGAGTTAAGTCCAAACTCGTCAAGACTGAACCAAAGACCATCACAAAAATCAATAAGTTAAAAACAAAGTGTCCTACCCCCGGATAATCATGTCAAAACCAAACAAGTTGAGACCATTCCAAGAACAAAGTACACCAAAGTGAAACTTCCGAAAGAGAATCCTAATGTTTCTTCATCTAACTCTCAATCTAGTTCATTACCTAAGGTATCTAAGTCTAGCTTAGTTTCGCTAACTAGGGATACTTCAAATGGTTCAACTAGATATAGGGATAGATATGAGTGGTTTTCTCATGATAAACCAAAGAAACAAGAAGTTTCCATACCTACAAAAGACTCTAAAAAGATGAAAGTGTTCAAAAACCCTCGTTCTAATCTTCTTAGTGTCAATTCAACAGGTGGAAAGAGCTTAATTAGTGATACTAAATGGGTAGCTAAGTCATTAGTACCTAAGTTCACTAATGTTGAGAAAAAGAAGAAAAGGCGTAGGAGAAAAGCTGGTAGTAACGAGAAGAATGTTTCTTTTAGTTCAAACAATTCATCTTTTAAGTCCTCTGTGTTAAACAATGTTAATGATGCCAAGGCAAGGCCTTGTGTGGTTGTAAACAATGTTAATTCATGTTCTCGTGTGATTGGTGTGAATGCTTGTAGACATGTAACTTTTAATTCATGTGTGAATGTTCGTACTTTTTATCCAAATATGCTTATTGATGATGTGCTTGTTAATACTTATGTTGATTCTAAAGCATGTTTGTATGCATTTCCTAAGTTATATACCCTGCCTGTGTTAACTAACCACAAAGGATCCGTCTTCAAATGGGTACCTAAAGTCGGTTAAATTTCTATGATTGTAGGAAATAATCATCTGTGTTTGGATACTCAATTCCGGGTGTTCAAAACACATGACTAGCAATAAAGCATTGCTCAAGAACTTTGTCGAACGATTCATGGGAACTGTTCGATTTGGAAACAACAATTTCGCTCCTATATTAGGTTATGGAAACATTGAACGCAATGGAATTGTCATTAAGAAAGTTCATTATGTTGAAGGATTAAGTCATAACTTGTTCAGTGTTGGACAATTATGTGACAACAATCTTCAAGTTCTTTTTCGACAATCTCTTTGCAAAGTCCAAACTCTGGATGGAGTTGATATTCTTTGTGGCGACCGTGATGATAATCTTTTTACCGTTAATCTCGATAATAACCAACCAACCGATAATATTTCTCTCATTTCAAAGGCTACATCAAAGAATTCTTGGTTGTGGCATAGAAGGCTTTCTCATCTAAATTTTCCAACTATCAATACTTTGGTCAACAAGCATCTTGTTGAAGGATTGCCAGACTATAAGTATGAGAGTGAGCACATTTGTCCTTCTTGTACTGTTGGGAAGATTAAACGAGCTTTTCATAAACCGAAGAAATCTCCAAATTCGTTAGAACCTCTTCATTTGCTTCACATGGATCTTTGTGGGCCGATGAGAGTACAAAGCCGAAATGGGAAGAAATACATCTTGGTTATTGTTGATGATTATTCAAAATATACTTGGGTCAAGTTTCTTGCATCCAAAGATGAAACAACTCAGATGTTGATTGATTTCATCACTTCTACCCAAGTAAATCTTCAACTTCCAGTTCGTTACATCCGTTCGGATAATGGTACTGAGTTCAAGAATGTCGTTTTTGATGAGTTTTGTAAATCCAAGGGCATTACTCACCAATTCTCTGCAGTTCGTACCCCATAACCAAACGGTGCCGTTGAAAGGAGAAATCGAACGCTAGTGGAAGCTGCAAAAACAATGCTTGCTTATTCTAAGTTGCCTTCCAATATGTGGGCTGAAGTTGTTGACACTGCTTGTCACACTCAGAATTGGTCCATTGTCAATCAAAGTTTCGAGAAGACTCCTTATGAGGTTGTTAACAAACGCAAACCCAACATCAACTATTTTCATATCTTTGGGTGTGTTTGTTATACTTTGAATGACCGGGAGAATCTTGGAAAGTTCGAGAAGAAAGGTGATGAAGGTTACTTTGTTAGTTATTCCAAGACATCAATTGCCTACCGAATCTACAATCGCCGAACAAATACAATTCAAGAAACAATGAATGTTTGATTTGATGAGATGTCGGGCATGATCTTTGAACAAGAAAGTTTGTTACCAACAAGTAATGATCCAAGTGCTTCAAGTACTTCATCAAGGACTTCTACTTTAGCTTCTAAATTCAAGTAGTTTCCAACTCCAATAAATGATGAATTAGATATTCTTTTTGAAGAATTCTACAATTCCAAACCGATTCATGATGAAGAACCTCGAGTCATCGTTGAACCAATTCAGACAAATAATCCAATTCTTGACAACAATCATGAATCATCATCAAGTTCTTCTGAGCAAGATGCTACTTCTTCAAGTAGTAGTTATTCATCCTCTTCTAATGATACTTCTTCACCACCCTCTCCTGATAATTCTTCTCAAGTGAATGTTCAAGAACAACCTACCCAGTTTACTCAGACTACCAATCCGATGAACACTCCAAATGTGTATGTGCCACTTGACTTCGATCATCCATCTTATGAGGAAGCTGTTCTACCAAGCTATGATTCCATCTCTCAACTAAACTCAGGTTTTAATGATGATGATGTTGATGTCCATCTACAAGATCCTCTTCCTCATGATCGCAAATGGTCACGAAAGCTTAAAGATCATCCTACAGATCAAATTATTAGAGTTCCACAAGCCGGAGTAACTACTCGTACTTCAGTAAACGAGTGTCTTGTTGCACTTTCTCTTAGCAACATTGAACCCAAAACTGTCTCTGAAGCTCTTCGAGATCCAGAATGGCTTAAAGCTATGCAAGAAGAACTCGCTCAATTTGAAAGACTGAAAGTATGGAGATTAGTTCCAAATCCAAGAAAAGATGAACCTATTGGAACAAAGTGGATTTTCAAGAACAAGAAGGATGAGAATGGAGTGGTAGTAAGGAACAAAGCTCGACTAGTTGCAAAGGGTTATTGCCAACAACCTGGTGTTGACCTTGATGAAACTTTTGCTCCGGTTGCAAGAATGGAAGCCATTGGGATTTTCTTAGCTCATGCCGCATTCCGAAACTTCACAGTATTTCAAATGGATGTGAAGACAGCTTTCTTGAATGGTGACCTCAAAGAAGAAGTTTACGTTGAACAACCAGAAGGTTTTGTTGATTCTAAAAGGCCAAACCATGTCTACAGGTTAGACAAGGCTCTCTACGGTCTTAAGCAAGCACCCCGCGCATGGTATGATTCCTTAACTTACTTTCTTGATTAGAGGTGGCTTTACCAAAGGCACAATTGACCCTACCCTGTTCATTCGCAAACAAGGTAAACATGTTCTTCTTGTCCAAATATATGTTGATAACATTATCTTTGGGTCAACGAGTCAAACATTTTGTCGAAACTTTTCATCTCTAATGGTTAATCATTTTGAAATGAGCATGATTGGGTGTAAGGTGCCCTATTGTTGCGTGGATCGTAATAAGACGTGATTCGTTATATCAAAAGTGCGGAATTCTCTTGAGATAACTAGATTACTATTGCCTTTCGTTGATTAATGAGCAATTAACCAACCCAAGGAGATGCACAAGGCTTGTGGTTCGTGTAGGAGGCTACACAAAGGAACAAATAACCTTAGATCGTTAATTCGTGAATAACTCTCAAGAATTCGTAAATCATTAACCTAATTTCGTAGATTAGGTCTTGTATTTATACTAGTTACATATTGGATCGTGTGGGCTTAGACCTTAATTACGTATTAGGCCCGAATAAACAACAAGTCGATTTACCTCGTGCTGACGTCAGCACGAGGTTGTTCCTACATGCTAATGACGTCAGCACGAGGGACGACCTTTGACTCTTTGTTTAGCTTCGTTTGGCTTGTACATAACATCCAATCATCGTTTAAGTGTTCTACGACACTTATAAACCTTGATTCTATGTTCTTGTACCTGCAAAACAATATATAACACACAAACACAATACAAAACACAAACAAATATAATATTGAAGTTCTAATGTAATCATTAAATATCAACACAAGTTCTTATTTAAATGATTACAAACAAGTTCCTAAAAAACATAAATGATAATCAAATCTATGTTGCGATTGTCACAACGAATCTGCATCTACAGACTCCCCCTTGACGATTGCAACTAGATCTCTTTAAAGTCTTCAAAACTTGAACATCAAAATTACCCGCTAAACAAAAGTCTGATGCTATTCGCATGAATTCTCTCTTGCAAACAATGTGCGAGAATGTTGCGATACCGTCTTTCCTCTACTCTCCAAAAATCCACAGCTGAGCAAGATGTATCCAAAAGTCTTCTCTGATCACCTCTTGACAAATTGACAACCTGCATTGGATCATACATGCGTAGCAACATTTGTTTCTTTGAATCATCAACAAATATTTGTGCTTCGCCTGACTTGATATCTATCTGCCAAAATGTCATCTCTGTCAGCATATCTTGATCCCATCTGATAGCGGGAACCTTCTTAACACATTTATTTCTTTTCTGGACAAACCGAAATGTGCCATCTGGATTCTTAATCTTCTTTAAAGGTGTTGGCTTTGTCAACCTTTCTTCTGGCTTCAGACCTCTATCACTAAAATACTTAATCCTTTCATCTCTGAATCTATTCCAGTAGAAATCTGCAAGTCCATTGCTCTGAAGATTAACGAACTAGTGTCTTCCCAGATCTATCATATCAGAATCACTGAGAGAGTGGAAATGTCTTCGACTTATTGACATGTAATGGCAACCCTCTTTTCTCTTCATAATAAACAATTTGATTCTGTGATCATAGAACCAACTTTGTACTGAGAATTATTTGGGTGCATCCTTATCTAAGACATATTCCCAAAACATCGATGGTTTATACGTATCACGTATCATCAAACTAGTATGTCCTCTATAACCTGGAATTAGTCTATTAATAATAAACTCATGATCTTGCTGCACCGGAGGTATATTAAATCTTCCAAGGTCAACCTCTCGTGTAGCATCTATATTCCAGTATAGATCAAAAATATTGTCATGTCCTTCATCGACTATGTTTGCATATACAGCAAATCTTAACCTTGCAGCATTCTTAGGTTCATCTGGACTATCTCTGATTGGATTGAGATTGAGATGTTCTACTTCAGCTATTGGTTCAACTTGAATGACTTCATTTTCATTAAAGACACGATCAAAGTCATAAGGTGTCTCAAGCAACCTTTGTCTATCAGCTTCCGAAGTAATGAACTCTCCTTCTTCCAAATCTTCATCATCGATACTTTCTAAATCTTCTTCAGCATCAAGGTCGTCCAATGCACCTATCCTTTGAAGCTTATCTGCAATTCAAACGATTTACATATACAAACATAAAGAACATAAATCACAAGTCAAGACATAATAAAATAGTATAAATACATTAAAAGAAATTAAAATAAATAATACTATATCATAAATATAATGTAATAATTACATTAATATTTATCTTATAATCTTTATCTATTTTAACTTACAACAATAATATTATATCATAAATATAATGTAACACATACATTCATATTCATCTTATAATCATTATTGTTCATTACTCGAGTATTTTTAAAATTACACTGTCAATATGTTAAGCCGAACAGAATAATTCTTTGATAACTAATCTAAGCTGAATAACACTTTGATTAACACTCTAAACTGTTATTATAACTCAAGTAATCTAATGTACACACATCAATTAAAAATACAAAATCAATAGCACTAAGGTTCATAATCCGAATCTGAATCCGAATCTGACTCTGACTCTGAAGATGTATGAGTTAACCCTGACTGTCCTTTCATTTCATCCCTAAGTGATCCTGGATCATAATAATCATCATAATCCATAATCTCAGCGCTAGCTCTCATATGAGCTTTTGGATCATATCCCAATCTCTTTTCTAGTCTATGCACAATTAAAGGGTGCAAATCTGACTCTGTAGAGGCATTGGTAGTAGAATCAGTCTTAGTTGACTCACTATCCTGAGTAGATTTTCCTTTGCTATTTTCTTTTTCTTTATTACTATGAGGATCATTCACTGTCTCCCTTTCTATTCTATCAGAATTAGAATCGGAGTTACCTGAATTGGAATCTTCCCCATCATCATTATTATCTGGATCATCAGGATCTGCATCTGGAGCGGTCATCACAGCTTTTCCTTTATCTTGAGTCCCAGAAGTACTAGCACCAGCTGTACCAGCAATCTCTGCCTCTCTTTGTCTTGATGACTCCCCCTGAACATCAGCAGTCTCTGTATCCATAGCAGCATCATCAGCATCTTGACCTTGACCCTGATTCTCTGGCTCACCTGGTTGTGTTTGATCTTGACCTTGAGCTGGATCTTGATCTTTATGATCATCATCTCTAGTCTTCTTTGCAAGCTCATCATCTCTACAACCATCTTTATCTCCTCCTTGAGCCAAGAATTGGTCAAGTCTAGATCCAAGAGAATGAACAAGAGCTGTCATAACGTCCATCTCTTCCTGATGCTTAGCAGCCTAGAGCTTTAGCTGACTCTCCAAAGCTGTAACCCTCATCTCCAACATCTTCTTCTCTGAAAATAAACGACTCAGCTGCACTTGAACAGGTATAGGTAGACGTGAAGTAGAAGCAACGCAAGATGTAGAGACCGGAGGGGGCATCGCAGCTTCAAACGAAGGCATACGAGCACTAGAAGTTCCTATGGGAAGCATCTGTGGTCTTTGCAGAGGAGCCAACAGACGTCCCATTATTGCCGAAACAGGAACTGTCGCCTGAATAGGAGCAGACGAAGGCCTGGGAGCAATAAGTGTCAGAGCTGTAGACTTCGAAACAGCAGGAATCGTAACAGTGGTAGCTTCAGTGACAACTTGTGCGCGAGAACCAATTCCCCTTATTATAAACTTTGGTCTCGACCTTCTCTCCCTAACAGTAACACCAGCAGAAGGAGCAGACACAAACGCAGGAATCTCAGAGACAGAAGCTCTTAAAGCAGCAACCAATGGAGTATCACCAACAGTAGGTGCATGAGACCTCTCCATGGCTTCAGAATATGCAGCAAACTCTCTATCAACCTCAGCTTGAGATCTTACATGTCTTCTTCTTTGCTTTGGCAATCTTTCTTCCTCTTCTTCATCTTCCGAGTCCTCAACAACATTAACCGGGACTTCAGAAGGACCAACAACAACATCAACTAGAGCAGAGGTAGAAGTAGACACTCCAATAAATGTAGATACAAGATTTGTAGGATCATCAATATCCTCCATGAGAGCATCCATATCAGAATCATGCTCCAAAACACCAGCATACAGAGGAACATCATTGAGTCCCTCAAACTGATCAGCTCTTTCTTCTTGAGGAGCATCCTGAGCCTGATCATCACCACCACCAGCAGCAGCAACGGCTTCTTCATCCTCCTAAGCTTGTCTAGGTGCGACATAGTTAGGATTAAGCAAATGTCCGAACAAAGGTGGATTATCAACCTCAATCGGAACATTTCTTCCCGACAAGTGCTTCAAACTTTCAGCAAATGCCTTATAAGTAAGACAACCTAAATTAAACGTAGGACCGTCAAATGGCAAATCAGTTGCAAAGTGACGAATTATGATCATCACAAATCTTGGAAACAGAAAGAATTTCTTGTCTGTACCAAATGACCTCAACTGCTTCTCCAAATTATCAAAAATGTACTGAGAGAAGCTGTATGGCTTGTTCAGCACTAAGCCAAATTTCATGAATTTTCCAGAAATGTAAACAAGGAAAAATTCCAGAAATTCTAGAAACATAAACCTGTAGATACTCGTTACTAAAAACCTGTATCTACTCGAATATGCTATTGTAAATCATCCGTACTAACTTGTCATTACAATAATGTATCAAATAAATCTTACATTATCATCTTGACATAAAATCGATCATTTTTTCATTGATGTTTAAATCAAACAAATACAAATTTACATCAAAACACATTTAATGTATAATGTATGACAAAATATCATATCAACAACCTATCACATTACATCTTAGGTTGTGATCTTGATAATAAAACTATAACCTATCACACTAAGTCTTAGGTTATTAAAGCAGATCATGCTTGTATCACTTGTAATCTCTGTAGAAGCAATTTCTGAACATTTTTTGTTGTCCGTTGCAATACAATTCAAAGGGCTGACAAACAAGCGAAAACAATTCTGCCTTGAATCAAATTTTGATATCATATAAAATGAGTTTATTATTTGTAACCTGCACACTTAACAAACTTCATTAATGCATCAAAATCAACAAAGTATCATCAATATGCAAAACAACCAAAAGCTTAACCTATCGATAAAATAAAATCTAAGGCAAGTCAAATCTTTGTCAAGAATACTTATCTACCAAAAACAATTGAAATTTCAAAAATTTAATTGAAACACATTCAAAAATATTTTGACTTTTCAATTTCCAAAACATTTCATTTTCTAAATTAAACAACTTATGTATTAATTAAAAAATCCATCTTGTAAACATTTATGACCTTTAATGCTTATCAAATCTCTCGTGCAATAAGAACTAGTTTGACACACAAACTGACACTTATTACAAGAATATAAATAAAGACGAAACAAAAATAAAAATAAAAATAAAAATAAACTAAGCTAGTTTATTTATTTACAAAAAATCTTAAGTTTCTGCAGATTAGATCAAATTAGCATTTACGTAAGCCTGCAAGTGAGAAATAATTCTCTTGTTATTAGTTATGAACAGTGATTCAGCCACGATTACCGGTATATTTGTCTTCTTAAACACTCGGTACTTCCAGTTTCCTTTGAGTTATGACACTTTCGACTTAACCTGACCAAGGACAGTAACCATGTAACCCGAGTAGCCTAATATGCCATTGAATAGTTTGCGAAGTTATGTGACCCACATTCAGATATATTTCTGTAATCGATACAAGCACTAAGATAACAAAAATTCAATGTATATTCAAAAACATCCTTAACAAATCATGAGACATTTTATAGATAACAGAATTTAATTACTTTGTGAATTCACTTATTTGCTTTTGCATTTCATTATTTATAAGGAACCCGTGATTTTCTATGAGACCCATGTAGCGAACTTTCTGACAACCTATCCCAAGTTGGAAGCTTTAGGTAGGGTAGGTATACGAAGATACCTCGAGGACATACTTGTCCGAATCTCAAAGACCACATTAGCCCTTTAATTTTCATTCATTTCATTTGCATAACAATATCACATTTAGCTTTCATGCTCATGATTGGTAGAAGTTTTTGCCTATACATTGAACAAATCTTATAGTAATGCTAGATCTTTCACAAAATTTAAGGACCAGATCAATTCATTACTGAAAAACAAGCATTCTCAGCCATATATCTGAATATGTTTCCCACAAGAACATTGTATAATTTAAGTTCAGATTTAAGGAAACCTTGCTACTTTGTGTCTACCAATATATCCCAAATTGTAATCACTGAACTAAGCAGTTATATTACGATTAAGCAGACTTAAAAGCTAAGTATCCTCACTTCTAATCATCTTACAGTATTAACTTAAATCTCTTCATATTTTTGTCATTTTCAGATTTTTCAGATTTTTATGACTTTTTTTTTATGACACTAAGAACTCTTTTTGTATTTTTATGACTCTAGCTATTTACAGACACAAACTTACAAAATTAGTTCTTTGAGAGATTTAATATGAATCAGCGTTTTTCATCCCATTGAGAAGAATTAGCTTCTCAAATCGAGTCTTATCAAATGATTTGGTATATAGATCAGCTAAATTATCATCGGTTATAACCTTTTCCAAATGAATTAACTTCTTTTGGGCACGAGGGAGACGAAGTTCGTGTGATTTACTTAGGGTTAATCTCGAGTAATTGGTAATTAATGAATAGTAATAACCCATTTATATATTCGAATCCACATGGGCCGGGCCGAACACGGAGTTCGTGGGCTTCGTGATGACGTCAGCGTGAGGCATGCTGACATCAGCACGAAGTGATTTCGAATTTTCAGATTTTAAACCACATAAGCTCCATTCCTTAGCCAAATTTCACGAATTTTCCAGAAATGTACACAAGGAAAAATTCCAGATACTCGTTACTAAAAACCTGTAGATACTAACTTAGCCACATAAACTTGTAGATACTCGTTACTTAGCCACATAAACCTGTAGATACTCGTTACTAAATTAAAAATACAAAATCAATAGCACTAAGGTTCATAATCCGAATCTGAATCCGAATCTGACTCTGACTCTGAAGATGTATGAGTTAACCCTGACTGTCCTTTCATTTCATCCCTAAGTGATCCTGGATCATAATAATCATCATAATCCACAATCTCAGCGCTAGCTCTCATATGAGCTTTTGGATCATATCCCAATCTCTTTTCTAGGCTATGCACAACTAAAGGGTGCAAATCTGACTCTGTAGAGGCATTGGTAGTAGAATCAATCTTAGTTGACTCACTATCCTGAGTAGATTTTCCTTTGCTATTTTCTTTTTCTTTATTACTATGAGGATCATTCACTGTCTCCCTTTCTATTCTATCAGAATTAGAATCAGAGTTACATGAATTGGAATCTTCCCCATCATCATTATTATCTGGATCATCAGGATCTGCATCTGGAGCGGTCATCACAGCTTTTCCTTTATCTTGAGTCCCAGAAGTACTAGCACCAGCTGTACCAGCAATCTCTGCCTCTCTTTGTCTTGATGACTCCCCCTGAACATCAGCAGTCTCTGTATCCATAGCAGCATCATCAGCATCTTGACCTTGACCCTGATTCTCTGGCTCACCTGGTTGTGTTTGATCTTGACCTTGAGCTGGATCTTGATGTTCATGATCATCATCTCTAGTCTTCTTTGCAAGCTCATCATCTCTACAACCATCTTTATCTCCCCCTTGAGCCAAGAATTGGTCAATTCTAGATCCAAGAGAATGAACAAGAGCTGTCATAACGTCCATCTATTCCTGATGCTTAGCAGCCTAGAGCTTTAGCTGACTCTCTAAAGCTGTAACCCTCATCTCCAACATCTTCTTCTCTGAAAATAAACGACTCCGCTGCACTTGAACAGGTACAGGTAGACGTGAAGTAGAAGCAACGCAAGATGTAGAGACCGGAGGGGGCATCGCAGCTTCAAACGAAGGCATACGAGCACTAGAAGTTCCTATGGGAGGCATCTGTGGTCTTTGCAGAGGAGCCAACAGACATCCCATTATTGCCGAAACAAGAACTGTCGCCTGAATAGGAGCAGACGAAGGCCTAGGAGCAATAAGTGTCGGAACTATAGACTCCGAAACAGCAGGAATCGTAACAGTGGTAGCTTCAGTGGCAACTTGTGCGCGAGAACCAATTCCCCTTATTATAAACTTTGGTCTCGACCTTCTCTCCCCAACAGTAACACCAGCAGAAGGAGTAGACACAGACGCAGGAATCTCAGAGACAGAAGCTCTTAAAGCAGCAACCAATGGAGTATCACCAACAGTAGGTGCATGAGACCTCTCCATGGCTTCAGAATATGCAGCAAACTCTCTATCAACCTCAGCTTGAGATCGTGCATGTCTTCTTCTTCGCTTTGGCAATCTTTCTTCCTCTTCTTCATCTTCTGAGTCCTCAACAACATTAACCGGGACTTCAGAAGGACCAGCAGCAACATCAACTGTAGCAAAGGTAGAAGTAGAAACTCCAGCAGATGTAGATACAAGATTTGTAGGATCATCAATATCCTCCATAGCTCCAGTATACCCCATACGACGTATAGCACGTTCGCAGAATTCCTCAGAAAACTCAGTCGGACCTTGCTCTATGGCAACATCACCTAAGTGTAAAATAGTCCGTAAGTCTCCAGCAGAAAAAGAGAATGAACGTCCTCCAACAGTAGTGCGAATGTATGTATGAGCACCCATCTGCACCGAACGGGCTGAGTTCCAAAACTCTCTAATGAGACTTATCACCAACGGAGGGTTCTCTGTCATAGCAAAATGAACACGAGAACGTGCAAGAAACTGTAGGACGCCATGAAACTCTGTAGTGTACCCCGTCTGCGTAATACTGAGATTGAGTGCAGCATTGTGCTCCTTGACGAACACACGAGCGTTGTTACCTTGTCCTGCCATACCTGCACAAAAACAGACAAAATCGACAAGAAAAACAAAAGTTAGTATAAACAAAACTTAAATTTAGGGTTTTGCTCGTCTGCTTCGTGATGACGTCATCACGAGGAGGATTTCCCTCGTCATGACGTCAGCACGAACCAATATGAAACCCAGAAACATGAAGATCAAAAGCATCTCCATATGATGTTAAAATCGATCAAAAACATCATCGTGGACTTGTTTATGATTCGTGTATGCCCAGAAAACAAAATCGAAACGAATTCGATGAACACGAAGTTGGTTCATGTTCTTCATGTGAATAGTGACCGAAACACAATTTTCTTTGATTAATCCTGATTTAACACTTGTTTACTTAAAGTTTTGTTAGATTTAACATGTTTATACATTAATTAATCCAATTTTAAGTCTAATTTAAGTCCAAATCATCAAAAATCAAAGATCTAATTTGTCGTTCGTCCTAGTTACTGTTCACGCGAAGAGAAATCAAAATTTGGGCATTATAACGACTTGTAATCGTTCAAATCCATAGTTAAAACATCAATAATCTATCCTAGATCAAGTATTTACCAACAAACTAGGATGATTAATATGAAAAGAAGATGAAATCAATCGAAAATAAGGATGGATGAACAGTGACACGAGGGAGACGAAGTTCGTGTGATTTACTTAGGGTTAATCTCGAGTAATTGGTAATTAATGAATAGTAATAACCCATTTATATATTCGAATCCACATGGGCCGGGCCGAACACGGAGTTCGTGGCCTTCGTGATGACGTCAGCGCGAGGCATGCTGACATCAGCACGAAGTGATTTCGAATTTTCAGATTTTAAACCACATAAGCTCCATTCCTTAGCCAAATTTCACGAATTTTCCAGAAATGTAAACAAGGAAAAATTCCAAATACTCGTTACTAAAAACCTGTAGATACTAACTTAGCCACATAAACCTGTAGATACTCGTTACTTAGCCACATAAACCTGTAGATACTCACCAAGGAGAATTCCTTGGTGAGTGAGTACCAAATCTAGGTTGACTCCATAGTCGATCATAGAATTTAGACGAACTATTAATTCTAACAGGAGGGGATCGATTTTGTTGAGTCATCTTCGTAGGTGAATTACTCCTTTGAGGTGTACGAGAACGACTCGAACTTACACTACTAAAAGTAGTATTCTGTGAAGGTCCCTGTCGTTTTGGAGTCTTAGATCTATTATTATGAGCAACAATATCTGAGTCACTAGATCCACCAGAAATGTAAACAAGGAAAAATTCCAAATTTCACGAATTTTCCTTAGCCACATAAACCTGTAGATACTCGTTACTAAAAACCTGTATCTACTCGAATGTGCTATTGTAAATCATCCGTACTAACTTGTCATTACAATAATGTATCAAATAAATCTTACATTATCATCTTGACATAAAATCGATCATTTTTTCATTGATGTTTAACTCAAACAAATACAAATTTACATCAAAACACATTTAATGTATAATGTATGACAAAATATCATATCAACAACCTATCACATTACATCTTAGGTTGTGATCTTGATAATAAAACTATAACCTATCACACTAAGTCTTAGGTTATTAAAGCAGATCATCCTTGTATCACTTGTAATCTCTGTAGAAGCAATTTCTGAACATTTTTTGTTATCCATTGCAATACAATTCAAAGGGCTGACAAACAAGCGAAAGCAATTCTGCCTTGAATCAAATTTTGATATCATATAAAATGAGTTTATTATTTGTAACCTGCACACTTAACAAACTTCATTAATGCATCAAAATCAACCTTATCATCAATATGCAAAACAACCAAAAGCTTAACATATCGATAAAATAAAATCTAAGGCAAGTCAAATCTTTGTCAAGCATACTTATCTACCAAAAACAATTGAAATTTCAAAAATTTAATTGAAACACATTCAAAAATATTTTGACTTTTCAATTTCCAAAACATTTCATTTTCTAAATTAAACAACTTATGTATTAATTAAAAAATCCATCTTGTAAACATTTATGACCTTTAATGCTTATCAAATCTCTCGTGCAATAAGAACTAGTTTGACACACAAACTGACACTTATTACAAGAATATAAATAAAGACGAAACAAAAATAAAAATAAAAATAAAAATAAACTAAGCTACTTTATTTATTTACAAAAAATCTTAAGTTTCTACAGATTAGATCAGATTAGCATTTACATAAGTCTGCAAGTGAGAAATAATTCTCTTATTATTAGTTATGAACATTGATTCAACCACGATTACCGGTATATTTGTCCTCTTAAACACTCGGTACTTCCAGTTTCCTTTGAGTTATGACACTTTCGACATACCCTGGCCAAGGACAGTCACCATGTAACCCGAGTAGCCTAATATGCCATTGAATAGTTTGCGAACTTATGTGACCCACATTTAGATATATTTCCGTAATCGATACAAGCACTAAGATAACAAAAATTCAATGTATATTGATAAACATCCTTAACAAATCATGAGACACTTTATAGATAACATAAATTAATTACTTTGTGATTTCACTTATATGCTTTTGCATTTCATTATTTATAAAGAACCCGTGATTTTCTATGAGACCCATGTAGCGAACTTTCTGACAACCTATCCCAAGTTGGAAGCTTTAGGTAGGTTAGGTATCCGAATCTCAAAGACCACATTAGCCCCTTAATTTTCATTCATTTCATTTGCATAACAATATCACATTTAGCTTTCATGCTCATGATTGGTAGAAGTTTTTGCCTATACATTGAACAAATCTTATAGTAATGCTAGATCTTTCACAAAATTTAAGGACCAAATCAATCCATTATTGAAAAGCAAGCATTCTCAGCTATATATCTGAATATGTTTCAACAAGAACATTGTATAATTTAAGTTCAGATTTAAGGAAACCTTGCTACTTTGTGTCTACCAATATATCCCAAATTGTAATCACTGAACTAAGCAGTTATATTACGATTAAGCAGACTTAAAAGCTAAGTATCCTCACTTCTAATCATCTTACAGTATTAACTTAAATCTCTTCATATTTTTGTCATTTTCAGATTTTTCACATTTTTATGAGTTTTTTTTTTATGACACTAAGAACTCTTTTTGTATTTTTATGACTCTAGCTATTAACAGACACAAACTTACAAAATTAGTTCTTTGAGAGATTTAATATGAATCAGCATTTTTCATCCCATTGAGAAGAATTAGCTTCTCAAATCGAGTCTTATCAAATGCTTTGGTATATAGATCAGCTAAATTATCATCGGTTATAACCTTTTCCAAATGAATTAACTTCTTTTGGGCACAATCACGCAAGAAATGATGTCTAATATCAATATGCTTGGTGACCTTATGCATGACAGGGTTGTTTGTAATGTCCATTGCTGACTTATTGTATATTCTAATAGGAGTATCAAGAAAATCCAGACCGTAGTCACGAAGTTGTTGCTGAATCCACAATACCTGGGAACAACAGCTACCAGCAGCCATATACTCTGCCTCACATGAAGACTGAGCAACACATGTCTGCTTCTTGCATTGCCACGATACTAATCTCCCTCCTAACAACTGACAACCTCCAGTCGTAGACTTTCTGTCATTGTTACAACCGCCAAAATCCGAATCAGTATATGCGACAAAATCAAACGTTCCTCCCATTGGATACCATAGACCAAGCCCTTGGTTTCCCTTAAGATAACGTAGAATACGTTTTGCTGTAGTCAAATGTGACTCTTTCGGATTAGCTTGAAATCTATCGCAAAGACAAACAGCAAACATAATATCTGGACGCGAAGCAGTCAGATAAATCAATGAGCCAATAATAGCACGATAATAAGTTGCATCCACAAGTTCATCTTTCGGATCAAGCACTCCTAAACCATGATTTTGCTGAATAGGAGTACCATATGTCTTGGACTCTAGCATTTGAAACCTCTCCAAGATGTCATCGACATACTTAGACTGGTGAATAAAGAATCCATCTTTCCTTTGATCTACTTGTAGTCCAAGGAAAAATTGCAATTCCCCTATAGCACTCATTTCAAAAACATTTTTCCTGCTCATTTCAAACTCTTTGCACATCTTTATATTAGATGAACCAAAAATGATATCATCCACGTAAACTTGTACAATCAGATAATCTTGCTTCTTCCACTTGATAAACAATGTGCTGTCTATCGATCCTCTTGTAAAGCCATTTGTTAACAAATGTGTCGACAACTTTTCATACCACACTCTGGGTGCTTGATGCAATCCATAAAGAGCCTTATCCAATCGATATGCTCTTCTTGGATAATTTGGATCTTCAAACCTCGGTGGTTGGTAAACATACACTTCTTCTTTAACTTCTCCATACAAGAAGGCACTCTTAACGTCTAACTGATACACCTTTATACCTTTGAAACTTGCAAAAGCTAAAAATAACCTTATAGCTTCAATCCTAGCAACTGGTGCAAAAGTTTCGTTATAGTCATATCCTTCTCGTTGTGCAAACCCCTGAACAACCAAACGTGCTTTATTTCTGGTAACGATCCCTTTGTCATCTCGTTTGCATTTATATACCCAACGAGTTCCAATCTGTTCTTTACCTCTAGGCACATCTACTAACTCCCAAACTCCAAGTTTTTCAAATTGAGCTAATTCTTCTTGCATAGCTTCAACCCAACATGGATCTTGAAGTGTTGCCTTAACATTCTTACGTTCTACTTATGAAATGAAACCAGAATATAAACACTCAGTTATCAATCCAGTGTCTTTCACTTCACAGAACAAACTAGTTAGATCCTTATTCAATTGATTTCTAGTTCGAACACGTTCTATAGCATTTCTAAGAATATTTTCAACTGGGTGATCCTTATTAATTCGATATTGAGGAACCGAATCAACATTCAAACTGTCTACTAAATTTGTTCTAATCTAAAACTCAGGAGAGTTGAATTCATCTTCTGATTCTTCAGAAATAGGATCATCATCAGGCAGTGTAACATTCGATGGAGTAGGTGGTGTAGTGTTTGCGGGTTCATTATTTTCTGAATCTGGTGTCTTATCCTTGTCCTTACCACTTTCATCAACATCAGTAGTAGACTGAACGTTGATTGGAGTAGTATCGACATTCCGAGTAGGCGGAGATAGAGGAGTATTATCCATGTGATCTCTTAAAATAATCACATCGTCAACTGTCTCAGGATCTGAATAAGAATCGGGACCATGTAATGAACTAAACACACTATCATAATCGAAGTTTTTGCCACTTCCAGAATGTATAACGGGCTTATGACTGACAATTTTGACATTTGTTCCCATATCAATTTTGCCGGTCTGTTTGTTGTAAACCCATCGAATTGATGTTCCCGGTTTATAACCCATGAGAAATCCCTCTTCAACCTTTGAATCAAACTTTGACTGAGGTAGATACTTCAAGAAAGTACACGGTACACCAAATGGTTCAACATTCTGTAAATTCGGTTTCTTCTTATGTAGAAGCTCATAACAAGTCTTATTATGACGCTTAACTATTATAACCCTATTTAAAATATGACAAGCTGTATTCACTGCTTCTGCCCAAAACATAGTAGGAAGCCCTGAATCTGCAAGCATAGTTCTGGCTGTCTCGATTAGAGTCCTATTCTTTCTTTAAGCAACTCCATTCTGTTGTGGTTCATACGGAGAACTGTATTGATGTTGAATTCCCTTTGAAAAACAAAAGACATCCATCACATTATTCTTGAATTCAGCTCAGTTATCACTCCTGATTCTCTTAACACGAACTCCATAAATGTTTTCAGTTTCGACAAAGAAATTTATCAAAATCTGCGGAGTTTCATCTTTTGATTTAAGAAAGAATACCCATGAGAATCTTGAGTAATCATCAGTAACCACCAAACAGTAATACATCCCACCAATACTTCTTACATTTACCGGACCAAATAAATCCATGTGAAGTAATTTGAAAGGATTGGCAATAGAATTTTCTTGTTTCGGTTTATGGGCAGACTTTTGCTGTTTACCTTTCAGACAAGGTACACATTTGTCTTCCATTCCAAACCGTTTCATGGGAACATCGTCAACCAAACCATGTTTGACAATGTCATTCATCTTTCGGAAATTGATATGTCCCATTCTTCTATGCCATAGTAATGATTCAGATTGATTTGCTTTTGAAAAGAAGCAAACAGACTCCTCTGGATTATCAACACCTAACACAAGGCCATAGATGTCTCTCTTCCTAGGAGATTTCAGCAGGATCCAGTCTTCAGGAATAACATACCCCGGTTTCAATATAAGTGCTTCTTTCTCATTAAAATGGACAGTATTACCCTTGTCACAAATCTGAGAAACACTTAATAAATTATGTGATAACTGTTCCACATAATTGACTTTCTCCAGCGTAATCTTCCCATTGACAACATCACCTTGGCCCGAAATGTTGCCGCCCTTGGGACCAGCTAAACTACCGTACGAACCATTTACATCTTCATAGTTGGACAAAACATTCTTGTCCCCTGTCATGTGTCGAGAGCATCCACTGTCAACATACCAAAGACTAATAGGCTTCCTTGGTTCTCCCTGCACATTAGATGATAAGATGGTTAGTTTCTGAAGGGAACCCAAACCTTTTGAGGTTTAGGTTTGCCGAATTCATCTCTGATGATTAATTCGGTCCAATATCCATCGCTCTTTAATGGAGCCTTGGATGAAGATGGTGTCATAGATTGTTTCTTAGGTGAGGTGAAACGAGTCTTAGGAGGAGAATTCCTTGGTGAGTGAGTACCAAATCTAGGTTGACTCCCTAATCGATCATAGAATTTAGACGAACTATTAATTCTAACAGGAGGGGATCGATTTTGTTGAGTCATCTTCCTAGGTGAATTACTCCTTTGAGGTGTACGAGAACGACTCGAACTTACACTACTAAAAGTAGTATTCTATGAAGGTCCCTGTCGTTTTGGAGTCTTAGATCTATTATTATGAGCAACAATATCTGAGTCACTAGATCCACCAAAAGACATACCCTTATCAGGACATCTCCGTTTCCTATTTGGACAGCAACTATAAACATGTCCTACTTCATAACAATAGAAACACGATTTTTTAGCTCTTGCTTTCTTAGCTTTAACATCAAACTCAGCTGAAGTCATGCCTAAACATTCTTTAAGTTCAATTGTGGCTGACTCTTCTTTTGATAAACCAGTTGAATCATTTTTACCCGAAAAATGTACCTTCTTTTAAGAATTTTTATGAGTCTTGTATGGAGTTAAAGGGACTTCACTAGACGTAGATTCATCCTTATTCCATACTTTATCAATCTTGTCATGATCGATCTTTTCAAAATCAATTTCATTTGATGTAAAAATAGTATCACATCCTTTCATTGTAAAACATTTAATGTTCTTATCTACAGGACAAGTTGATTTTACTTGACTAGATCCTTTAGAAGTACTAGCATCATAAATTCCATTCTTAGGATCTACTGGTTTAACAAATGAACTTTCAAACTTATGTTTCTTGTTAAGCTCTTTAATTTTATCAATTGAGCTTTTAGAGCTTTTAGGGGTCGTTGGATCAACTTTTTGTTTTTCTGAAATTATTGGATCAACTTCACCACTGTCAATCTTTTCAGTAAGCTGTGTTAGAGATTCTATATAATTATCATTGAATGGACCTCTAACTTCATTATAACTCATACCCAAACCACTTTTATCTTTTGAATCCCGTGGTACAGGTTTTTGCATTTGCATTGATCGTATTAAATCAGATCCCCTAATTTGATCTAGTCTTGTATTAAGCTTAACTATCTCCAATTTTGCATATTGATCTAGTCTTCTCCTTTTTAGAAAAATCTTCAGTTAGTTGAGCATATTGTTCATTTCCTACCTTTTCCATCAGAACTGACTCCTTTAGTTTTTCTTTTAATGCAAGAATATCCTTATCAGATGTATGAATCTTATCTTGATAAAGACTTTCCTGTTTTACCAAACCAGAATTTTTGGCAAACAAAGAGTCGTTTTCGTTTTTAAACATGTTGTTCTGACTAGTTAAGTTAATAACTGACTTGTTC
This sequence comes from Erigeron canadensis, assembly GCF_010389155.1. NCBI lineage: Eukaryota > Viridiplantae > Streptophyta > Magnoliopsida > Asterales > Asteraceae > Erigeron > Erigeron canadensis. The sequence continues at coordinate 12,401,502 of NC_057766.1, forward strand.
AAAATAAACACCTCAAGTTTTAAGTCTGACACCATTCTACACACATCAATTATAGAAGATAAAGAGCATGATACCTTCTGATCTGCAGCCTTGCAATCTGCCATGTATGCAACGAAGTCTTCAGTTGTCATACCTTCAGGTATCTCAAAATTCTTCATTTGTTCTTCAATGCTCTACATAGAAATGTCATCAACAGGATTTGATGACTCTTTCTTTTCTTCAGATGCCTTTATTGCAGTCATTTGTTCACTCTCAGATCTTACTGTCTTAGCAACATTACACATATTCTTCTGTACTGTCTCAGATGCACTTTCTTCACTTGAGTACACAACATAATCAATCGTTGCGGCTACCTCATCATATAATTCTACCATATAGGCATGATTTGAGGTATCATCCAAAAATGGTGACGAAACAGGCTGATGTGGAGTAACAGGATATGTAATCATTGCTTGCGTCTTATGATTATTTGGTGTAACACCGCCTTGATTATAATTTTGATGACCAGCAACAGTATTGTCAATCCTCTTAGGCCTTTGACACTCTCTTGCAAAATGACCAAATCCATCGCGATTATAACATTTCACCTTGGATTTGTCAAAACCTTTAGTGCCATTACCTTAAGGTCTACCAGTTCTCTGAGTGAATCTTTTGACCTTAATAGTAAGCATAGCAAGCTGCCATTGTAGATCCATTTCTTCCAAATCATCAAGATCTATTTGATTGTAATTCTCATCAATTACTGCAGGATCAGTAACCTTTCCCCCAATAAATGCTTCATGAGCATTACAAAAGGCTGAGTAAATACTCATTCTTCCTTCTGCAGAACTCATACTCATTGGCATAAAATGGAAAGATTGTGCATTGCTCTTAACATTTGAATTTGTATTGTCATAAGCAACATATCCGGCAATACCGTCAGCATCTACTATTGGTGTAGCTTCTGCACCACTTAGAAGGCCAATCAAAACCTTGAGTTATTACTAGCCACATTTCCATGTCAGTGAGACGAATGTAGTCTTCAAAACGTCTCTTCCACATCCAATAATTCTCCATACGGAAAAGCTTTGGAGGTGTATTACCCCGACCAACCTCATGATCATGCATGATCATCTGGCTGATAAGTAAGGCATTAGGTGAGTTTGCGGCAGCTGGTAAAGTAGTCATTTCGAATCTTTTGTTAACAAATTAAATGAAATAACACTAAGTTCGTGTGAGACAAAGTACACGTGGCACGAAGAACACGAGGTATACGTGGCACCAAGTGAAAACACGAAGTATACTTCACACGAAGTAAAACACGAACCACACTACACACGAAGTGAAACACGAAGTACACACGTCACGACCTAAGTCACGAAGGGTAGTTCGTGTTGATGTGGCACGTTAGAGCAGTTCGTGCAGACGTGGCACGAAGTAAACACGAGGTTACTGGATGACGTAAGCACGAGCACAAAGTATACCTCGTGCTGACGTAAGCACGAAGTAACACACGAAGGAGAGCACGAAGAAGCGAATTAACACGAATTTCGAACGAAATTAAAATCAATAGCACATCAAACGATCTTAAACCTTTTTGTAAGGTGCCCTATTGTTGCGTGGATCGTAAGAAGACGTGATTCATTATATCAAAAGTGCAGAATCCACTTGAGATAACTAGATTACTATTGCCTTTCGCTGATTAATGAGCAATTAACCAACCCAAGGAGATGCACAAGGCTTGTGGTTCGTGTAGGAGGCTACACGAAGGAACAAATAACAAGATCGTTAAGTCATGAATAACTCTCAAGAATTCGTAAATCATTAACCTAATTTCGTAGATTAGGTCTTGTATTTATACTAGTTACATATTGGATCGTGTGGGCTTAGACCTTAATTACGTATTAGGCCCGAAACAATTAACAACCGATCTGCCTCGTGCTGACGTCAGCACGAAGTTGTTCCTACATGCTGATGACGTCAGCACGAGGGACGATCCTTTGTTCTTTGTTTGACTTTGTTTGACTCGTACATAACATCCAATCACCGTTTAAGTGTTCTACGACACTTATAAACCTTGATTCTATGTTCTTGTACCTGCAAAACAATATATAACACACAAACACAATACAAAACATAAACAGATATAATATTGAAGTTCAAACGTAATCATTAAATATCAACACAAGTTCTTATTTAAATGATTACAAACAAGTTCCTAAAAACATAAACGATAATCAAATCTATGTTGCGATTGTCACACCGAATTTGCATCTACATTGGGGAAATGAACTACTTTTTGGGTATTCAAATCAAACAATTACTGAATGGTATTTTTATATCACAAGGTAAATATATAAGTGATATGTTGAAAAAGTTTGATATGACTTCATGTTCTTCAATTTCTACCCCAATGGCTGCTCGAACAAACATAAATGTTGATAAAATTGGGAAACGATTTGAATAAAAGAGATATAGAAGCATGATTGGTTCATTGTTGTATCTTACAGCATCTCGCCCAGATATAATGTTTGCAACATGTATGTGTGCTAGGTATCAAGCTGCTCCAACTGATTTACATTTTCAAGTTGTGAAACGAATATTTCGTTATCTGAAGGGTACACCCAATTTAGGTCTGTGGTATCCAAGGGATACTGGATTCAATCTAACTGCTTATTCAGATGCAGATCATGCAGGTTGTAAGCTTGATCGCAAGAGCATTTCCGGTACTTTACAATTTTTGGGTGATAAAATTGTGAGTTGTTCTTCCAAGAAACAGAACTGTGTGTCACTATCAACACCTGAAGCTGAATATGTGGTTGCGGCTAGTTGTTGTGCTCAAGTATTATGGATGAAGACGCAACTAACTGATTATGGTCTGAAATATGATCATATCCCTATCTATTGTGACTCTCAAAGTGTCATTGCTATTGCAGTCAACTCAGTAAACCACTCTCGATCAAAGCATATTGATGTGAGATATCATTTTCTTAAAGATCATGTTGAGAAAGGTGACATCGAACTCTACTTTGTGGGAACTGACTATCAACTTCCAGATTTGTTCACAAAACCATTGGATGAAAAGAGGTTTAACTTTCTTATCTCTAAGCTTGGCATGTTAAATCTTGAACCTTAACTTATTTTGTTCTTGATACATTCTTGAAAAACAAAATACAAAATTTGAAAAAGACGAAAATCAAATACAAAAATATAAAATTTTGAAAAATAACAAAGAGATTTTCTTTATTTATTTATTTTTTTTCCTTTTTCTTAGTGGTTTACATATACTATGTATGTAACCCGTGCTTCAATGATTTATTTATATCAAAGTGGCTTACATATACTATGTATGTAACCCGGGCTTCATAGTTTTATTTATATCTTAGTGGTTTACATATACTCTGAATGTAACCCGTGCTTAAATGATTTATTTATTACTTTATGGCTTATACATACTCTGTGTATAACCCGTGCTTCATAGTTTTATTTATTTCCAAAAGAGGCTTTCATGATTTCTTTTAAAGACCCTGGGCAAAAATTATTTTTCCCGCCAAAAGAATTTGTTACTCTCTATTGTTAAACAAATTTTTTTCCAAAACTCTCAATTGTTGATATGAGAAGCGAAGGATCGAACGCCTTTGTGTACTCCCTAGTTGTCTCATCTTAAACAATTGATTGAGTTAAAAAATTTTTTTGCTTAAAGTGTTTATTTGCATCCAACTTGTTAATGTAAGATGCGAAGGATCGAACGCCTTTGTGTACTCCTTAGTATTCTTACTATGAACATTGTTGTTGAAGCAAAAATTTTGTGTTTCCAAAAATTTTTTTGTTCACTTTAGACTCTCAAATTTTTCTGTATATATCACAACAAAGATTTTTTTTGATTTCACAAAAACCAATTTTTGCTCTACTTTTCTATGAAAAACATTTTGATATACCTTTGCATAGATTAAGGGGGAGTTTGTGATTTCAAAATTTTCAAAACTTCAAATGTGTTTTCAAATCTTTTCATACACACGTTTAATGATTTTCAAATGACTTTTCATCAATTGAAGTTCGTTGATTAGTTTGCACTTGAGCGATTAGTTCACTCCATGAATTTCATCATCACCGATGAGTTCTAACCACGGAGTATTCAATTCTTTCATTAGATTGTAAGGGTATTTTGAGTGATGATGATTTCGTGCAAATAGGATGGAGGGAGTAAAGTCGAAAAGTGAGAGGTTATGGTGATATGTTGTGAGAAAAGAGTTAAAAGAAATGATACCCTTCCCTAAATTTCTCAAATCGCCGGGTAAAACACATTTCTATCAGATGACATTTGTTGATATCTTGATAAAGACTTCATGGACCCAGTGAAGCGATGCACATCTTTACCTAACCACTCAAGTGTTTCCTAACAAATACTTGTTTCATTTCTCATAGAGATTTTCACATTTCTATTGACTCTTCATTTGGAAGATGTTGATATTGAAAAAGGGAGACATTCTACTCCAGTCCCCGACTTCATTTGATCACGTTGTGTCTAGAGCTGTCATGCTTGATCATTCATTTGATCATTTTCATTTTCTTAAGACACATTCAAGTCATATCTTTGTGATATTATTGCTTATCTATGTGATATAGCCGGAACATTTGTAGTGATATCTTAATTGATATTCCACGATGATCAAATGAAAATCCTACCAATGCTAACATCTTTTCCAACATTGAACGTAGGTCTCATAATTGCATTTATGTGATTCTCGAGTGAACGAGAAGTCTATCAATGACCTCGGTTAATACCTAAAAGTCTTTAAGGATAATACATTATGGTTATCGAACGCCTTGGTGACACTGACCATGATTTATATTCTTTGAAGCAATCTAGTGGTTGAAAAGCTATAGACCAAACTATGTTTGAATATTGCTTTGAGCAAATCTCGATGATACATAGGAAATCCGAAAAATGGTATACATTTCTATCGCTCATTTCATTAATCCTTTTGATTTTTGAACATGTAAACGGATCATTCTTATCTGGTTTCATTTCTCATCTCACAAACACAAAAAACACCAACACCATATGATAACATTTGTACCAACAACTTCAACCTTACATTTTAGTCACCTTTAGGATTTTTTGGGTTGGGCTAATGGTTTGGGTTGATGTTTTGATGGTTGATGATTCTCCATGTGCATAAAATCTAGTTTTAGTTCTTGATATTTCTTGTGATATTTAATCAATCAATGTTTGCATAATGACATTGGTTCCCAACTTTGTCATTATGAGGGGGAAAAAATATTTTGATTGATTAATTGGGGAAGAAATAAGAATGATTGATAAGGACAGCAAGGAGAAAAGTTTGTGTTTGGTTGTTTCAAAAGGTGTATCTTTCAAAGATAAGATGATCAAGTTATTCATGGTGTCAAAGATTTTCACTCTATATTTCAGTCAATTGAGCTCAAAATATCACTAAATCTTACTTGATTGAGATCTTGGCTTGAAAAAGAAGATCTGATTTGATTTCAAAGTATAAGAATGAAAACGAAGAAGAAAGGATATTCTCTCAAGATGGTACAAAAAGTTCAAAGATGCTCCAAAAATGTTTATACTCATAAATTGAGGGGGAGCATGATCACTTCATAAGAGATTTATCCAAATTTCATTCAAATATTTACTCTCCAAAGTGTTCAAGTTAAATGTAACAAAGATCAAAGCTACGAAAAGTTGAAAATTGATTGGAAGATTCAAGACCAAGAAGTAAAGCTTCAAAAGAGTCTTCATCAACAGATTTCATTCAAGATCTTCAAGTTGTTCATTAACACTTGTTCAAGAATGTTCCTATGCATACATCAAGGGGGAGAGGACAAGTTTTTAATAATTTATTCCAAGAAAACAATTTTTACTCAAGAATCAAAGATTGAAGAACCAATGCCAAGTTTATATCTTCTGCATTTCAAAAGACAACTCTGATTCTTGGTTCAACAATTTTCAAAGATTCAAGACACACTTTTTATTCTCTATTCAATTAAGAACATTGAGAATTACCTTATGTTTTAACTTCAAGAAGTCCAAGACCAAGATTGATTCAAGCTCTCCAAAGACAATGAGAAAGCTTTGAAGACTTGTTTCATCATACCAATTGTCGTCTCCACCGGGCTCATCAACTTCATTCCTACGAGACAAAATAACACGTACTTCATCCATTACAATATAACACTAGGGGGGAGAATGTTAGAAATCCAAAAATAGTGATAAATTGTAAATAAGATTGTGGACTTACTTGTTAAATCATAGATATATGATAACTAAGGATGATGAGCTAAATATAAAGTTTAGCATGTGTAAGGACTTCTAGTATAAAAACTGCTCATTCCTTAGGCATCATATATATACATGTACATATAACTATTTCAATAACAACCTTCATAATTTCCTTACACCTCTGTCCATATCAAAACACACACACACATACTCTCTCTCAATACACACAATAAACACACCAAGAACACACACACTTACATCCACCATTGTTGAGATCGAATCTAGAGCAGAAATCGTGTTATTACAAGACAGGGAAAAACCCTTTACAACCACACTTTAGCCTCTTTATATGGTGCATTTAGATATACTGAGGAAAACAAAGCTGAGAGAGCCGTGGCTGAGCAAGATGCCAAAAATCATGTTTCTACTAGTTCAGCATTGGTTCATTATTCTGAACCACAAGACACTGCCCTACTATCTTCTGAGAGTGATCATTCTGACTCTTTGAAGAAGATGGTAGCTGAATTAATGAAAATTGGTATTTCTAATTATGCATCACATGAATGTGATGAGGATGATGATGATGATCTTGTTGCAATGATTGCCAAAACTTTTAATCGTTTCAAATTCAAATCTAAAAGAAATGGCAAACAATTCTGTTGATAAGTCCAATTTGGAATGTTTTAAATGTGGAAAGAAAGGACATTTTATGAAGGAATGCAGATCATCACAACCCTCTTCGTCATAAACTGCCCCTAACCATTCTATCTTTCAGAAAAATGATGATGGGTACAAAGCAAAGTACAAGAAGTTAAAAGCCCACATTAAAATGATGGCACAAGAAGAATCTAACACAAATAGCTGCATGGTGGCAGACTATGAGAAATGGGAGGATTCTGATGTGTCCTCTGATGATGAAGAAGAAGTTAGGGAGATGTGTTTCATGGCTCTGAAGATCAAGGTCATGTTGTGAAAGCTGATGTGGAATCTGGTCGATGGGTGGACATAATAATGAAGAAGGTTAGTGCTTTTGGTTTTGAGAAAGATGAGGAACAAAAATTGGATCTTTTAGTTCTGATAGAGGCCGACATTTCATTGTTGAAACTGTGCGTTCAGAAAGCATTAAAATGTTTGAAATAAATTCTTCTGAACTAAACGCCAGTCAGGCAAGGTTAAAAGTACTAAAAGATGTTCAACTAGCTTTGAAAAGTTATCAATCTATGGTTTCCAAGCTTGAATTGGAAAAGGAAGAATTAAAATGTATTTTGGAAAAAGAACAACAAATAATTAAATCTTGGATGAAATCACCTTTCCCTGAAGCTGCCATTAAGAAAACTTTTGAAAATCAAAGAATCGCATATGGCACTGGTGACCTTCATCTTGCATCTGTTATAACTGATTTAGATGCTGTTCTTAAAGAAATGAGGCCTGAAATTACTTTCAAAGAAATTGGTAAACAAAATATTGTAATTGAACAAGCCCAAGAACAACCTGAGGGTAAGTCTGAGGCACGTCAGACCAGTGCTTCAGAAAAGAAAGCTAAGACCAAGAAATCTTCCCCTCAGTCTTCATCTAAGGTTTCTAAAAACCATCAGAAGAAAAAAACTGTCTCCCCTGCTGAGCCTTCTACCTCAGATTCTGGTAAGGCTCAGGTGTCGAAGAGTCTATTTTGTAAAGGATAGAAAATCAATTTCAAATGCTAGCCAGGCAAGTGCAAAGTTGTAATACACGTTTGGAAAATGTTGAAAGCACTCCTGTAAATTCTAAACAAAACCCAAAACCTTTTTAAAGAAAGTCAATCAAAACAAAGACAAATCTGAGAAGAAAAAGGTTGAAGAAATCATTAATTCAACTGTTTTTATCTCATCTGAGATCATGACCGACATTCCCTTTGATCCTTTTGTTCCATATGTACCAAAGAAATCTGAGGCTTCTAAGGGAGAGCCCAGTGGACCCATCAAGAGATGGGTTCCCAAAAGGAACTAATCTTTGTGTATGTGCAGGGTGACCGCAAAAAGAACATATGGTTTCTGGACAGTGCTACTGGCAGAACCATGACTGGTCACCAGACCCTGCTAGAGGAATATAGGGTGCAAGAGGGGCCCTCGATAACATTTGGAAATGATGAAAATGGACAATCTGAGGGATATGGTGTAGTGAATAATGGCCAAGTTAAATTCACAAAAGTTGCATATGTGAATGGTTTGAAATATAACCTGATCAGTGTCAGCCAACTTTGTGATGATGGCTTCAAGGTATTATTTGATATTTCACAAGGCACCATATTCAACAGAGACTGGAAGGTAGTGATGATTGCTCCAAGGAAGGGAAACATTTACATAGTAGACATGAATAGTGCTACCTCTAAACAATGTTTCTACACAAAGGCAGATGAGGACACCAACTGGTTATGGCACAAAAGGTTATCCCATCTCAATTTCAAAAATATTAATAAGTTGTCAAGAAAACAACTTGCTGATGGGATACCAACAATGTCTTTCAACAAAGACAAGCCATGTCCAGGGTGTGAAATGGGAAAGAAGAAGAGAGCATCTTTCAAGACCAAGCAAAAATTCAGCATCACTGAACCACTTCATATGCTTCATATGGATCTTTTTGGTCCTGTGAATGTGCATACAAGAGCTGGGAAGAAATACACTCTGGTTGTAGTCGATGAATATTCAAGATATTGTTGGGTGATCTTCCTCAAAACCAAAAGTGAAGCTGCTGCTGAAATTATTGCCCTCATCAAACAAATTGAACTCAAACACAAGCGAAAAGTACGTCAGCTCAGAAGTTACAATGGCACTGAATTCAGAAATTCCACTTTGGAAACTTTCTGCACTGACACTGGCATATCTCAGAACTTCTCCTCAGCACACACACCAGAACAGAATGGTGTTGTAGAAAGAAAGAATCGAACGCTGATAGAAGCTGCCAGAAGTATGTTGAATGAATTAGGTCTTCCAAAATGTTTCTAGGCTGAAGCTATTGTAACTGCTTGCTACACCCAGAATCGTTCAATTTATGTCAAAAGACATAAGAAGACTAACATAAGAAGACTGCCTATGAAGTGCTCAGAAATAGAAAACCGAATATTGGATATTTCCATGTATTTGGATGTCCAATATACATTCTGAATGATTCCAGCAAATTGGGTAAGTTTGATGCCAAGGCTGATGAAGGTTACTTCTTAGGATATTCAACAATTCGCAAAGCCTTTAGAGCCTATAACAAAAGACTTGAAAAGGTTGATGAGTCAATTCATGTTACCTTTGATGAATCAAATTCTGCAATTTTTAATAAACCAGTCTCTGAACCACCCTCAGAAAGTCCAATCAGTTTTGGTGAATCTGATCACAATGATAAATTTGATCAGTCACTTGAACGTGTTTCTGATCATCTCAACTCAGAACCAATTAATAATAAGCAAAGCAACACTCCATATTATCATTGGATCAGATGTGCATGCTACTACTCCTCAGATATCAGTCTCCACTGAAGTACCTCAGAATGAAGAATTTCATGATGCAAATCGTGATTTACAAGATGATGAAACTAAAATAGTTTATTCTGAACCATCTCCTGAAGTAAGCCAGAGGAGTTCTTGCACTGATATCATTGTTCATCCTGGTCATTACTCAAAATGGACATGATCACATCCAATTGATCAAGTTATCGGTGATCCAAGTAGAGGGGTTCAGACCAGAAGAGCCACAAGCGATCAATGCTTATATGTCAGCTTCTTATCACTGATAGAACCGAAGAAGATTGACGAGGCTATGAAAGATCCAAGTTGGGTTGAAGCCATGCAAGAAGAGCTTAACCAATTTGAAAGAAACAATGTTTGGGAGCTTGTTCTATGTCCCAACAATCTGAAGAAAGAACCAATTGGGACAAGATGGGTCTTTCATAACAAGGTGGATGAAGATGGTCATATAATCAGAAATAAGGCAAGACTTGTTGCAAAGGGTTACTCACAAGAAGAAAGAGTTGATTTTGATGAAACATTTGCACTAATTGCTAGACTTGAAGCTATCAGAATTTTCTTAGCATTTGCTGCACATCATGCTTTCAAAGTCTATCAAATGGATGTCAAAAGTGCATTTCTGAATGGAGAACTGGAAGAGACGGTATATGTGCATCAACCACCAGGGTTCATTAATGAAGAAAAACCTCACTGGGTGTACAGATTGAACAAAGCTTTGTATGATCTGAGACAAGCACCTAGAGCCTGGTATGATACTCTTACTAAACATCTTCTGAAGAATGGTTTTATTAGAGGTACAAAAGCTAACACTTTATTCATTTTACATGATAAAGGTGATGTCTTGATTGTACAAATTTATGTAGATGATATTGTGTTTGGGTCTACAAATGATAAAATGTGTGATAAGTTTTCTAAAATCATGTCTTCTGAGTATGAAATGAGTATGATGGGTGAACTGACATACTTTCTGGGTCTTCAAGTGAAACAAACCAGAGATGGTATTTTTATAAATCAAGAAAAGTATGTCAGAGATCTTTTCAAGAAATATAAATTTGATTCAGTTTCATCCAAAGATACTCCTATTTCAGCACCACTTTCTATTGACTCAGATCCAAATGGAAAATAAGTGGATCCCACACTTTATCGTGGTATGGTAGGATCCCTCATGTACTTAACTGCAGGTAAACCTGACATAATGTTTGCGACATGCCTTTGTGCAAGATTTCAGTATGATCCCAGAGATTCACACCTAAAAGCTGTGAACAGGATTTTTCGATACCTGAAAGGTGTCCCCAGACTTGGTCTTTGGTATCCCAAAGGCTCAAGTCTAGATCTAATGGGTTATTCAGACTCTGACCATGCAGGTTGTAAGATAAATAGGAAAAGTACCATAGGTGGTTGTCATTTCCTTGGTGGCAAATTGATTAGTTGGACAAGCAAGAAACAGACTGCAGAATTACTATCCACTGCAAAGGCCGAATACATTTTTGCAGCCAGTTGCTGTGCTCAGATTTTGTGGATGAAAAACCAACTAACTGATTATGGTGTTACTTATACAAAGACTCCAATCTTTTGTGATAACACAAGTGCCATTGCAATCTCTCACAATCCTGTCATGCACTCTAAGACCAGGCACATTGATCTCAGGTATCATTTCATCAGAGACCATATTATTAAAGGTGATATTGAGTTACATTTTATTCCCACTGACAAACAACTAGCTGATATTTTTACAAAACCCTTGGATGTTAAAACTTTTAGACATCTCATCAGCAAGTTAGGAATGCTAAATCCTGTGTAGCATTTCAGGGGGAATTGACAAAAATATTTTTACAAGTAAAGGAAATTTTTCTCTGGGGGAATTTTTGCCTCAGAAAATATTTTGTCTGAAATGGCTCAGAATCTGAGAGGACCTCAGAACTTTAGAAAATGAGAAGGTTCAAATTGCACTTCCTTAACCTCTCTCAGAATTTATTAAATCTAATCTGAAGTCTCTCAAAGCGTTTTATTATATAATGGATACCTGGTTGGCAAATGGACATGTGATGTTTCCTGTACAAAGGTACCTTATTGCTAACGTGTCATACCACTTGCGCCGTAAAGAAAAATGATCATTGCTTTTACATTAAAAACGGTTGAATACTTTTCGAAAAAGTGGGGTCATGGCCGTTGTTGCATTAAATGCGGACGTATACCCAAAATTATTTCGGATTTCAAACCCGATCAAAATTACTTTTCAATAAAATATTAATCAAATTTCAATTGGTTTGAAATTCAAAATCCTTTTATTTTATTTTCTTTGGAAATCCTTTCGTATTCCCTTCGAAAATTAAATATCTTTATCCTAAATCATTCCTTCATTTACTTCATTTTCCATTTACTCCCAATCATCATTCTCTCTCATTCTCTCTTCCTTCAAACACTCAAACCCTAAATTCCTTAAATCATCTTCACTCTCATCTCATTTCTTCAATCATATTCAATGGCACAACAACAAAAAGAATCAAAGGAATCCAAAACTCTCATCGCTTTTGAATATTCCCCTCCCAAATCAGCAGTTAAACCCAGTTCTTCATGGCCTGAAAAATTTGAATCAAAAACCATTCGATTCAACATGAACAACTATAATGCAGCCCTTAATGCCAAATCAAAGACCTTGTTGGGCAGGTTAAACAAATTTCTTGAATGTTGCCCTCTTTCATATGCCCTGACTGCCGATCCTGAACAGATGTACCACCGCTATCTACTTGAATTTTGGTATACGGCGGAAGTGAGTAAGGATGAAAAATCTATATCCTTTACTGTAAAAGAAGGCACAGTGAAGTGCGTGTTAACCCTAGATGGGTTCAGGGAGGCACTCAGATTGAATTATCTGCCTCTCAATACTCCTTACATGAAAAAAAGGAAAGGAGTAAACTTCAGGGAAGTTTTGTTGGTGATAGGCCACAATCAAATTCTTGACGATGATGGTAATTTGAAGACCTCTGGCCACATATTCATTGTTGGCTTCAAAAACTGCTGGAGGTACTTCTGGACACAGATTGTGGAGTGTCTTGGACCAGATTTCCTTGATCCAAGTTAAGATGGGCTACTATCTGTGTCATGGAATGAATGTAGATTTCGCTGAGATGTTGTTTTCTCAATTGATTACCAAGTTGAAAGGGAAGAGAAGCATACACATTGCATTCCCAAGGTTCCTCAGTCTTTGTTTTATTAATATTCTGGGAGATGCGTATGCTGACATACTTCAGGAGAGCTCTGCACCTGAATACTGCAAAGATCTTTCCAAGCTCACTGAATCTGAAGATGAGCCTGAACTCTCCCCTGCAATGCTTCAGGTAATTGGTAAAAATAAAACTGACACAGCACGACCGGCTGGCTCAGAAAGATCACTGGGTGGGTCACAAAAGAATGTGAGGCCCACCAATGGATCTAGTGGCAAAATGTTGAACTTATTTAAATCCAAATCAAGTTCTTCCTCCCAGCCACCTACATCTTCTACTGACCAACCTAAGGATCTCCCAAAAGACTCCTCAGGATCACCAAAGGGTTTATTAAAACTGCGTAAATTTAAGCCATCCTCACAACCCAAGGATATTAGTACCCAAGCTCAGCCTTCTGAAACCTCAAAACAGGCTTCAGAAGAAGGTCAAATGGGAAACCTTCAAGCAACCATCTCCAAAATTTCTTTAGGAAGAGATGGTGAAGATTTAAGTGTGTCAGCCCAACACACATTAGAAATTGAGTCTGCACGTGCACCCCCTAAAACTTCACAAATCTTACACTCTGTACATGCACAAACTGTTTATGTTTCTCAGGTGATACCCAGAGAAACTGAGGTTTCAACATCTGCGACCAATGAAGGGATTCTTGGAGATAGCACAAGGATTACTGAGGCAACCCCGGTATCGACTATTGCAGAACCACATCTGACTAGTGACGATGCAACTGCTGCTACAGCTGCTGAAACAGGTGCTGGTTCAGATTTTCGGAATCTGGACCAGAGCATATCTAGATAGTTAATATCTGGGATGACGATGAGCTACCTCAGGGAAACCTTGAGGATTTTGAATTTGATGAGGATCTTTTGAGGGAGAATCACTCGGATTCTGAGCTACCCCTCAACCTTGTCAACGAACCTATACTCCCACCTTCTTTGAATCCACAAAATATTATCGATCTTAATCTTCCATATCAACGACCCCCAATTTCACACCAACACCCTTTCTTTCCTGAAAACACAACTCCTGCTTTTGTCACCCCTCCCAGATTTGAACCACAACTTCAACACCATCACCCCCAAACTTTGGACTCTGACACCGAATCTGAGGGTCCTTTAGATACTATTTTAGAGAAAACTCTGGTAGATCTTCGAACTCCTCCTTTCGTTGCTTCTGCTTCTATTCAACCTCGACCATTGAGTATTGAAGCTCAGTTAGAGAAATCACACACCGAAGTCCAAAACCTTCTTCTTCAGGTTGAGGGCTTAACCAAATCTCTAACTGCCAACACCAAATGCTTGGCTGATTTGAAGGGTGCCCAAATATTTATGGGCACATAATTTACAAAAAATGCTGGAAATGAAGGATTGGTGGCTGTGAAGCCTCATGAGTTGGTTTCTGCTTGTAACAGATTGAGTGGGGCTATTGGTGAAGCCTTTAAACTGACCAAGAGGGATGTTCAGAATTTTGTTGTTGCAAATCTGACATCCTCAGTCCACATGATGAAAAAAGCATTCTTGGCGGTTGAGAAGGAAGTTGCTGAGTTGGTAAAGAAACCAAGCCTTGATGAAAAATCACTTGGTGTTTGTATTTGTGAAAAAGTGACTGACACACTGAAATCTGCATTCTCGCACGAAATCATCTCTCAGATTTCAGTGTCAGTAGCAGAAAAGGTTGAAGCCAAGGTCAGATCACTGGTTTCTGAACTAACAAAAGAAACAAATGACAAGGTTAACAAGGTGATTACTGAAATGAAAAACTCTGTGTCAAACCTTGATCAGAATGTTCAGAACCAGTCGAAGCAATTGGATGAAGTTCTGGCTTTGTTAAAGAAATATCAAAGTATTCCTTCCACCCCCACTGATGTGTTCACTGCAGAAGATCGAAAGGTGCTCATTGATGTCCAAGAGCATGACAAATTGCTTCTTAACTCCTCCTTCAAGTTAAGATCGCAATTTTCCACATTGAGCAAAGGTCTTTCTGAGTGCCTAGCTCAGCAGAGTTGGGAACCTCTGAAGGTGATGCAGACAACAATTGAAGCTTATGCTAATATGCATGCAGAGGTCCCCAAAGGGGGAAGTACCCGTCTGGCTAGCACTCAAGAAATCATTGATTTAACAAAGAAGAGTGCTGAGTCTGGAGCAAGTGCATTTGCACAAGCTCAGGGGGAACAACAATCTGAAGTTTGTACTGGTAAGAAAGATAAGGGAAAGACATAGCTGGTTGAAGAGCCCAAGGAAAGGAAGGTTGTTGATGAACAAGGCTTCCCTCTGCATAACACTGATGCAAATAGTGAAAAGTTGCAGAGCATGCAAAGACAAGTCTCTAATCAATTTCTTTTGTGGAGGGATAATAGGCAAAAGGAAAGGAAACAACATTTCAAGATGGGAACCCTTGATCATCTAGATGCTGCAGTTCTTAGTCTATCATTGGAAGTTTATCAGAAAGTCAAAAATGATTCAAGAGTGCAGAAAGCTTTGATAGAGATGGAAGATTATGAGTGTGGAAAGAACTACACACCTCTTGAACAAAAGCTGGAAAGTCTCACATTGAAGATGTCCACTGAGGACTTGATCAAAAACAAAAAGAGTGAGATGGAAATAAAGAAGAAAGAAATTATTGCCGATGTTCAGAAGGTTGTGAAGCAACTGAGCAAGCCACTCCAGAAGCCCAAGCAGACTGGTCCCAGATCAACAAGGAAACATACTCGTGATGCAAACCTCTTTACATTCATACCAATTTCTGAAGAAACTTCTCAAGTCATGGATAAACATGAGAAGGATCAGTATGAGTACTATGTGAAACACAGGTGTAATCCTGCAAAGATCCTTGATGTTGAGATAGTAAAGGAAGATAATCTGAAGTTGTTCAATCTGATTGTGAAAAGAGAGATGAAGGGTTGAAGAAGAGTATGAGCAGGTTTCAGTCCACAAGGAGATGATCAACATTCTGAGGGGAAAGCCGAAGTCTCACCTGATTGGTGCTTGGATGTTGAAGATATAACAAAAAATGAAGAACAAGGTGGAGATGGAAGAAAGGCTTTTTGGGAAGGTTGGTTCTCCCAAAAGAAAAGCTACTGATGCACCTTCTGGCTCAAGGCCAGCAAAGAAGTAGCTTATTTATATTATAAATATTTGTACTTGTAAATATTTTTCATTTCATTATGTAGTTGTAACTGAACTCATCTCAGTATCTTTTATAGATTTGCAAGTTACGACAAATCAATAGGAAATAGTTTAAGTTAGAAAAACAACAAGAAAATTTTCTTAAGGCATCAATGATCTATAAGATGTCTTTAGAAATATTTTACAACTTAAACCAAAAACTTGCATTTTTAGACTTACAAACTTGTATAGATAGAAGTCTAAAATGCATGCACTATTTTAGAACAAATAGGGGAAATTTGTTAGCTCAAAAATCGACTAAGTATGATTTGTTCAAAATAGTTGAAGTTCAGTGAAAGAAGCTTGCTAAGGATTCTGAAGTCATTCAGAATAAAGCTCACTGAAGCTTCACTTCAGTTTCAGAATCAACCATCACTGAAGACATTCAGACTGAAGTTAAAGACTGAAGAAGATGATCATCTCAGAAGCAAAGCTCAGAGAAGATCTTATCTGAAGATGAAACTGAAAAAGCTCAGTGTAAAAGTCTTTACAACACTTTTACACTGATTACGAGGAAGTCTTTTTGCAGGCTTTAAACTACCTTTACCTGGTTAATAACTTTATACCTAGGATTGGGATAGTTTTAACAAAAGGTTGGGAATAAAGTATGTTAAGTCACATCAAGAAACTTACATACTTTACCTTAAACAAACATGTTATGGATTTGTCCAACAAATCAATAAATGCACCCAACCATATTTGTACGGCATATGCCGTGTCATTAAGACATGTTTGCCTATAAATATAAGACCTCTCACACTTGCAAAAATGCTTAGAACTTTGGCATTGCAACGTGTGTTATTTACTCTAAGTATTCTTACGAGTAATTTCTCGTTGATAGATCATTTGTGTTTCTAGGTTGTTTAGATATTTTCACAAGTGTGATTATCTTTGTTCCGCAACAAACTTTGTATTTTGTTTATAGTAATAAATAAAATACTTGGAAAAATACATCTTGACTCATTGCCATAATACTTGATTATATTTAGTATTTATATAGTTTCAAGCAATTATTCTTACTTATCTTACTTGTTCATATCCATTATCTGGATCGTAATTCTTAATTAGTCTTTATTTAGATTAGAATTACTTGTCAGTCGGGTTACGTGATATAATTGTCATTATTATTATATCCGTATTATATCTTGTACTTGATTAACATCTTGTGCAGGTGGACTCATAAATATCTAACTTATTTAAAAAGCCCCCGTTTGTAACACCCCAACTAAGGCGGAATGATGAGATGTACAGAAAGTCGAGTATTCAAAACAAGGATTGTAAATAACATTCACCATAGCATTATTTGATAAAAAGGAATTTACAAATAGACAAGCATGTGAACCAATTTCCAAGTACAAATGCGTCCACCATACTTGAATATTAAGTTCACGAAACAAATATCAAGCACATGAATAGTATACTACAATGATCAAGGCGGATTCCATTGCCCTTCACAAGGTTTGATATTCGACTCCAAAGTGCAATGCAAACAATCATGATGCATATAAATCCTCAAAGCTTATGCTAATTCCTAAAAAGCATGAAGAAAAAGTGTCAACTACGAAAACGTAGTTGGTGAGTGCATAGGTTTTTATATAAATCTTGGTACATCACCGTTTTAATACTTAGAAAACCGATTACTATTACATTTTGAAATATCCAAACCATATGATTGACAAATTTTTAATATCCTGTTATCAAGTTTCCAATTACCATAATGTCATATTAAGACTTGGAAAAATCCATAGTAAAATTTCAGGTTTTCATTTGTCAAATCATCATGAGAGAAAAAGTATATAAGTCGATTAATCGTATATTATACCAAAATCATTCGGTTACCAAAATCATTTCAATATCACCAATTTCAATGTCTTTGAAGATATCATATGAGGGACGATACCCAATCCGTATGTTCAAACAATTTCCAATTATTAACAATATTAATATCAATTCCACTTAGCCACAAGGCATAATTCAATATCAATTTCATTTAGCCACAAAGGCATAATTTACATAATTTTGATGAGTAATTGCTTGAGCCACTACTACTACTACCATTTTATCAAGTCCAACAATATATATAATTCATTTCATGGCACAAGCTGTCAATCAAGTGTCGTATTAATAATAATAGGGTCGTGCCATGGAGACGACCATTCAAATTTAAGGTAGCTAGAACACCGCGTGGTCGGACTGGGAGTGATGGCCGTCACAAAGGCAACCAAACATCCCACCGTTACGTGTTGGATGGGTGGACAAGTCCTAGTTACGCAACTATCTAACTACAGGCCTCCACTTTCGGAGTAAATAGTAGTGCACCGAAAGAAAACGGTTTGACAGAACTCAAGCTCATCATAAAACATTTATCACATTGAACATACGCAACAAATTGATTTCATAATCATATTATCAAGAATCATTTCATATATATGTATGCAAAAGCAATTTCATTTATATATCATGCTTTTCACCCCGATAGTTAAACACATAAAATAGTTTGAAAGGGGGCTATGACTCACCTTGATATGCCGCATATTATATTCACTTATCCAAAAGAGGTACTTCCCATCAATCGCTCCATCATACATCCGTCACGTTTCTCAATCACATTTGAAAGCCAAGACTATCCCTACGATAGGACTAATACACGTAAGTTCCTATCTTAAGCCATCACTTAGAAATGCCACTTTCATTATGTTGCTATCAATTGTGGAATCCAAATATATTGCTAACATTCGCATTGTTTTGGTTGTAGCAATTGATGGTGTAAAAGGTTACTTTAATTACATGCGTAGTTATAAGTTGTTAGATTTTTGGTAACTTAGCTTCATTTGTGGTTTCACTTGGCATCTTAGGTTATCATGTAGAAATATCATATTTAATTATGTTATCCTTATTCATCATTTGTTGTGTAACTGATTTTAGGATGAATTAGCATTGGTGATATCAATTTATAGATTGGTTAACGTAATTACTTATGTTCATTCTGCTTAGTTATAGTTCGCGTTACAATGTTTACGCTTATCCTTTAACTCACATTTTTCTCGATATGCCGTATGATTACTTGGGTTTATGAAATTCATTTAAGTGTTATGGGCCATTATCAATTGGGCCAAAGTGTGATGGGTTTTTAAGTGACTTGGGCTTAAGGCTTATTGGGCCAAGTGGTTTATTGGGCTTACCCTTATTTGGGTTAGGTGCATAATGGGTCATAGTGGTTATTGGGCTATAAGGCTTATTGGGCCAAGTGGGCCTATTGATTTGTGTTCCTTATGGGTTCATTATTTGGGCCGGGTTAGCCCATTATGGTTCTTAGTTCATTACATAGCCCATTATGCCATTTATAAGATTACTTATAAATTTTCTGTTTCATACTTTATTTTTAAGAAATGTTAGCTACTATTTTGGGGTCAAGACGAATTATTTGGACCTTCATGATTTTTACACAATGACTTATATGTATCTAGTATTTTTGTGAATTTTTTGGTGAATTTTTAGATGATGTTTGGTGTCCGTAAAAATTATCCAAATTCAAACTGTCCCGAATGGGCACTGCTTGCGACATCAGAAGTTTTATAAAAGTTCTTGATGTTCTGATTGTTAGAAAAATCCCATGATTTTATTTTAAGTTCACAACACATTGAAATTACTTTCCACCAAGTATGACCTCCTGGAACTTTATGGATTAGGAGATAAAAATTACTTTCCACCAAGTTTATAAAATATTCATACAAAATTACAGTTTTGACCAGTTTTAGTAGAAAAATCATATCGTTCGTTTGGTTCAGTATTTTTGAGTAATTCCAGTTGGAGGTTAATCTTAACTCATTTTTCTACAACTTTTATTTTGATAGTTTTTCTTGAAAATGCCCTCACAAAATCAGTTTACCGGTTCTAAGACAGGAGATCAATTCTGTCAGAAAGTTTATTGGTTATATCAACTCACCAATGGTGTTGGTTGCTTGCTTTAACCTCTATATTCCCACTAACAAGATTATTACTTTATTTTGTATCTCTTAACATCAATTATACAGATTTCAATCAATTTCAAGTTCATCAATCATCCTTAAAAGATCCATCTCAAGTCCCATATCAAAACCAATTTAAGCTAGTGCAAATCTAAGCATGCATGTAATCATCTCATCATATTAACAACAAATCTTTATCCATCTTTAATTCAACAACTTAAAAACATATTTTTATGAAAAACTCCATATATATATTCATCAATATATATAAAAATATGACCATATTTCAAAGGAAAAATCACTCTAAAAGTTATTTAACCTATAACAACACTTTTTGGTCTTAAACTTGTTGAATCCTTGAATCTTTCTTCTAGATTTCGACATGCATGAGCAGGAGGAAGAAGATTCTATCAACTTGCCTTCATCAAGTGTGTTTTTCAAATAAAACATGAAGAAAATATAACCTTTTGATAGATAGATTAAACAAAGAGATGAAGATTTATACCCTTGATGAACTCGGTTTTGGAGATGATTTTTAGGCAGAAATTTCGTGGCCTTTGTGCTCCTAATAACCCTTATTCCAAGCTTAAAACCACCCTTAATCCTTGCTTGAATCAACCCTTATATATTCTAGCATAAACCCTTATTATTGTTATTGTTTGGATTTGATTTTGTCTTGTCTTTTTCTTTGTTGTTTGAGCCGAAATGAAGAGAAGAAAGGGGGAAGAAAATGCAGAAAAATTAAGAGGAAATGAGAGAGAGAAGGTGTTTGTGGGAGGGAATAATGTTGTGTGTGTGTTTTGGGGAGTGTAAGAGTGTGTAGGTTGAGTATTGTGTGAAGTAGTGTATTGGAAGTGTAAGAAATGAAAGAGTGGTTGATTTTTGATTGGGTAAGGTGTTTTGGGAAGGGGGAGGCCGAATTTTAGCTTATATTTTGAAAGGGAAATTTGTTTTTGTTAGTTATTTCATGTCTAGGTACATTATGTATGTATGGGTGCATGTGTGGTTAATTTAAATTACTAGTTAGTAGGCTTTTAAAAGACTTGTGTGATTGTATGAATATGTATATATATATGGTCGTATATATGTGTATGTGTTCATATATATTTGTGTTTTAATTTGTTAATTGACTCTTTGTTTATAAACTTGCATTTTATATAAGAGATATATATATATACTTATTATTATTCAACACTTTTAAATGCATATTAGCATATAAATATATTTTTAGATGGTCATGATATATATATATGTGTTTGCATATACCTCGATTCTCTTGATGTTTAAATGGTTGGACATCCATAAGGATTTCTTGATTGTTATCACAACTTGTGAGCCTTGTACAAATATTTTTGCAACTTAACTTCTCGAATGAAACTTTTTGGTTCGTTGGCATTTCATCAAGTTCAATTGGATGATTATAGTTATTGTTTATGGCATTTCTAAGATAGCTAGTCATCTATGGTATTTCTAATGCATTTCTCTTAAATAACCTCTACGGATCGATACCTAGATAAGTATAAGTAAATAGTCCTAATTGGAAATTGAGGGTTGTTACACCGTTCATAAATTCAAGAACCCTAAATTAAAATTAATCTAAATGACTCATTTCATCAAAACCCTAAATTAAATACTTGCATGAACCCTAATTTAATTAATAATGAAATAAAAATTATACCTTTGAGCAATAACAACTAAGATGGAAGAATTACAAATTTTCTTGTTCTTCTTTCTTCCTTGTGGAATTCGGCCCCCACACACACACCACCAAGGCCCCAAATTTTACTTGTGGAATTCGGCCCCCCCACACACACCACCAGGATGATATTTAACCTCACAGTCGTAATCTTTCATAAGTTCCATCCATCTTCGTTGTCTTACATTCATATCTTTCTGAGTAAATGTAGATGCAGATTCGTTGTGACAATCGCAACATAGATTTGATTATCGTTTATGTTTTAGAAACTATGTCTGTAATCATTTAAATAAGAACTTGTGTTGATATTTAATGATTACGTTTGAACTTCAATATTATATCTGTTTATGTTTTGTATTGTGTTTATGTGTTATATATTGTTTTGCAGGTACAAGAACATAGAATCAAGGTTTATAAGTGTCGTAGAACACTTAAACGATGATTGGATGTTATGTACGAGCCAAACGAAGCTAAACAAAGAGTCAAAGGTCGTCCCTCGTGCTGACGTCATCAGCGTGTAGGAACAACCTCGTGCTGACGTCAGCACGAAGTAAGTCGATTGACTTATTGTTTCGGGCCTAATCTGCGATTAAGGACTAAGCCCACACGATCCAATACTTAACTAGTATAAATACAATACCTAATCTACGAAATTAGGTTAATGATTTACGAATTCTTGATAGTTGTTCACGAATTTACGAGCTAATGTTATTTGTTCCTTCATGGGTTCTTTTACACGAACCACAAGCCTTGTGCATCTCCTTGGGTTGATTTTTACTTATTAATTAACAAAAGGCAATAGCAATCTAGTTATCTCAAGAGGATTCCGCACTCTTGACATAACGAATCACATCATATTACGATCCACGCAACGATAGGGCACCTTACAAGTGGTATCAGAGCCCTAAGGTTGATTACCAGAAAGTTTAAGATCGTTTGATTAGCTATTGATTGCAATTTCGTTCGAAATTCGTGTTAATTTGCATTTTCGTGCTCTTCTTCGTGTTACTTCGTGCATACATTAGCACGAAGTGAACTTCGTGTTCGTGTTCATGTCATCAGTTAACTTCAACGTCAGCGCGAACCACTCTTCGTGACTAGTGTAACGTATACTTCGTGCTTTGTGCGACATGTACTTCGTGGAGGTCATACAGCTTCGTGCCATGTGACTTCGTACTTCATGCCACGTGTACTTCGTGCCACGTGTCCTTCGTGTTATATGAACTAAGTAGTATTTCGTTTTATTTGAATTCAAAAGACTCGAAATAACGAATATACCAGCTGTCGCATACTCACCCAATGCCCTACTTATCAGCCAGATGATCATGCACGATCATGAGGTTGGTCGGGGTAATACACCTCCAAAGCTTTTCCGTATGGAAAATTATTGGATGTGGAAGAGACGTTTTGAAAACTACATTCGTCTCACTGACATGGAAATGTGGCTAGTGATAACTCAAGGTTTTGATTGGCCTTCATATGAGAAGAACGGAGTGATCAATAGGTATACTTATGCTGATATGCCTATTGAAGAACGTAAAAGATACGCTGTTGAGTGAAAGGCATTGTCTACTCTTACTATGGCCTTGCCTCAAGATAGTGTACATTTGTTTAAAAAGTACACTACTTCAAAGGATTTATGGGTTGCTCTCGAAAGATATTGTGAGGGCGATGTAACGTTGAAGAAGAACCGCATCAAGCTTCTCAAGCGCCAGTATGAAGCCTTTAATGGAATGAAAGGGGAATCTCTTGACGAGATTATTATTCGATTCAGTCATTTGACCACTGAGTTGTCATACTTTGAAGTTGTTTATCCTCAAATTGAGCTAGTTGATAAGTTTTTGGATTCACTACCTAAAACATGGACTGATTATGTTCATCAACTTCAAGATGATCAGGAATACAGTACATGGGATTTTGAAAACGTAGTCTCCAAGTTGAAGAACAGAGACATGAAGAGAAGGATTAAAGATACTCACTCGGATTTTACACAAGATCCATCCTTATATCATGCTAAGTCTGTTCATTTAGCAAGCTCCAGCTCAGGAAACAATGCATTTCTAAGTGGTGCAGAAGCTACACCAATAGTAGATGCTGAAGGTATTGCTGGATATGTTGCTTATGACAATACACATTCAAATGTCAAGAGCCATGTACAATCTTTTCATTCTATGCCAATGAGTATGAGTTCTGCAGAAGGAAGAATAAGTGTTTACTCAGCCTTTTGTAATGCTCATGAAGCATTTATTGGAGGAAAGGTTAGAAGATTTGGAAGAAATGGATTCTGATGATTTGGAAGAAATGGATCTACAATGGCAGCTTGCTATGCTTACTATTAAGGTCAGAAGATTCACTCAGAGAACTGGGAGACCTATAGGTAATGGCACTAAAGGCTTTGACAAATCAAAGGTGAAATGTTATAACTACGATGGATTTGGTCATTTTGCAAGAGAATGTCAACGACCTAAGAGGATTGATAATACCGTTGCTGGTCGTCAAAATTACAATCAAGGCGGTATTACTCCAAATAATCAAAAGACGCAAGCAATGATTACATATCCTGCTACTCCACAACAGCCAGTTTCGTCACCATTTTCGGAGTCAAAGGCTGTTGTTGTTCAAAATCCATATGGTACTTATCAATGGGATACACAATCTGATGATACCTCGAATCATGCCTACATGGTAGAATTATATGATGAAGTAGCTGCAACGATTGATTATGCTGTGTACTCAAGTGAAGAAAGTGTATCTAAGATAGTACAGAAGAATATGTGTAATGTTGCTGAGACAGTAAGATCTCAGAGTGAACAAATGACTGGAATAAAAGCATCTGAAGAAAAGGAAGAGTCATCAAATCTTGTTGATGACATTTCCATGAAGAGCATTGAAGAGCAGATGAAGAACTTTGTGATACCTGAAGGTATGACAACTGAAGACTTTGTTGCATACATGGCAGATTGCAAGGCTGCAGATTGCAAAAGCCTGTACCACGGGATTCAAAAGATAAAAGTGGTTTGGGTATAAGTTATAATGAGGTTAGAGGTCCATTTAATGATAATTATACAGAGTCTCTAACACAGCTTACTGAAAAGATCGATATTGGTGAAATTGGTCCAATCGTTTCAGAAAAACAAAATGTTGATCCTAAGACCCCTAAAAGCTCTAAAAACTCAATTGATAAAATTAAAGAGCTTAACAAGAAACATAAGCTTGAAAGTTTATTTGTTAAACCAGTGGATCCTAAGAATGGAGTTTATGATGCTAGTACTTCTAAAGGATCTAGTCAAGTAAAGTCAACTTATCCTGTTGATAAGAATATTAAATGTTTTACAATGAAAGGATGTGATACTGTTTTTACATCCAATGAAATTGATTTTGAAAAGATAGATCATGACAAGATTGATAAAGTATGGAATAAGGATGAATCTACGTCTAGTGGAGTCCCCCTAACCCCATATAAGACTCATAAGACATCTCAAAAGAAGGTACATTTTTCGGGTATAAATGAGTCAACTGGTTTATCAAAAGAAGAGTCAGCCACAATTGAACTTAAAGAGTGTTTAGGCATGACTTCAGCTGAGTTTGATGTTAAAGCTAAGAAAGCAAGAGCTAAAAAATCTCGTTTCTATTGTTATGAAGTAGGACATGTTTATAGTTGTTGTCCAAATAGGAAACGGAGATGTCCTGACAAGGGTATGTCTTCTGGAGGATCTAGTGACTCAGATATTGTTGCTCATAATAATAGATCTAAGACTCCAAAACAACAGGGACCTTCACAGAATACTACTTCTAGTAGTGTAAGTCTGAGTCATTCTCGTACACCTCAAAGGAGTAATTCACCTAGGAAGATGACTCATAAAAATCGATCCCCTTCTGTTAGAATTAATAGTTCGTCTAAATTCTATGATCGATTAGGGAGTCAACCTAGATTTGGTACTCACTCACCAAGGAATTCATCTCCTAAGACTCGTTTCACTTCACCTAAGAAACAGTCTGTGACACCATCTTCATCCAAGGCTCCATTACAGAGCGATGGATATTGGACCGAATTGATTATTAGAGATGAATTTGGCAAACCTAAACCTCAAAAGGTTTGGGTTCCCTTCAGAAACTAACCATCTTATCGTCTAATGTGCAGGGAGAACCAAGGAAGCCTATCAGTCTTTGGTATGTTGACAGTGGATGCTTTCGGCACATGATAGGGGACAAGAACGTTTTGTCCAATTATGAAGATGTAAATGGCTCGTATGTTAGTTTCGCAGGTCCCATGGGCGGCAACATCTCAGGCCAAGGTGATGTTGTCAATGGGAAGATTACGCTGGAGAAAGTCAATTATGTGGAACAGTTATCACATAATTTATTAAGTGTTTCTTAGATTTGTGACAAGGGTAACACTGTCCATTTTAATGAGAAAGAAGCACTTATATTGAAACCAGGATATGTTATTCCAGAAGACTGGCATCTGCTGAAAGCTCCTAGGAAGAGAGACATCTATGGGCTTGTGTTAGGTGTTGATAATCTAGAGGAGTCTGTTTGCTTGTTATCAAAAGCAAATGAATTTGAATCGTTATTATGGCATAGAAGAATGGGACATATCAATTTCCGAAAGATGAATGACATTGTCAAACATGGTTTGGTTGAAGGCGTTCCCATGAAGCGATTTGGAATGGAAGACAAATGTGTACCTTGTCTGAAAGGTAAACAACAAAAGTCTGCACATAAACCGAAACAAGAAAATTCTATTGCCAATCCTTTTGAGTTACTTCACATGGATTTGTTTGGTCCAGTAAATGTAAGAAGTATCGGTGGGATGTACTACTGTTTGGTGGTTACTGATGATTACTCGAGATTCTCTTGGGTATTCTTTCTTAAATCGAAAGATGAAACTCCGCAGATTTTGATAAATTTCTTTGTCGAAACTGAAAACATTTATGGAGTTCGTGTTAAGAGAATCAGGAGTGACAATGGAACTGAATTCAAGAATAATGTGATGGATGTCTTTTGTTTGTCAAAGGGAATCCAACATCAATACAGTTCTCCGTATGAACCACAACAGAATGGAGTTGCTGAAAGGAAGAATAGGACTCTAATCGAGACAGCCAGAACTATGCTTGCAGATTCAGGGCTTCCTACTATGTTTTGGGCGGAGGCGGTGAATACAGCTTGTCATGTTTTAAATAGGGTTACTGTAGTTAACCGTCATAATAAGACATGTTATGAGCTTCTACATAAGAAGAAACCAAATTTACATAATGTTGAACCATTTGGTGTACCGTGAACTTTCTTAAAGTATCTACCTCAGTCAGGGTATGTTCTTGAGTTTTGTTTTAAAAGGAAAGGAAAAGATTGTAAAGGATTTTAAAAATATTTGGGTCCTTGAGTTTTATTTAAGGGAAGAAGAGAAAAGAAGGGAAAATATTTGGAAGGAGAATTCTATAGAATTTGTTAAAGATATTTTCCTCCCACTTTTGGGATGATTTGGAAGGAAGGAAACTCCACCCCTTCTCTTCCATTCATCCCTCTTCTCTTCTTTCCCTTTCCTTTACATATAAACTCAAGAACACAGGCTCAAAGTTTGATTCAAAGGTTGAAGAGGGATTTCT
This sequence comes from Erigeron canadensis, assembly GCF_010389155.1. Lineage (NCBI taxonomy): Eukaryota > Viridiplantae > Streptophyta > Magnoliopsida > Asterales > Asteraceae > Erigeron > Erigeron canadensis. The sequence continues at coordinate 12,428,873 of NC_057766.1, forward strand.
CATGGGTTATAAACCGGGAACATCAATTCGACGGGTTTACAACAAACAGACCGACAAGGTTGATTTGGGAACAAATGTCAAGATTGTTAGTCATAAGCCCGCTATTCATTCTAGAAGTGGCAAAAACTACATGGTCCTGATTCTTATTCAGATCCTGAGACAATCGATGATGTGATTATTTTTAGAGATCACATGGATAATACTCCTATATCTCCGCCTACTCGGAAGGTCGATACTACTCCAACCAACGTTCAGTCTACTACTGATGTTGATGAAAGTGGTAAGGACAAAGATAAGACACCAGATTCAGAAAATAATGAACCCGAGAACAATACACCTCCTACTCCATCGAAGGTTACACTGCCTGATGATGATCCTATTTCTGAAGAATCGGAAGATGATTTTAGCTCTCCTGAGTTTCAGATTAGAACAAATTTAGGAGAAAGTCTGAATGTTGATTCGGTTCCTCATTATCGAATTAATAAGGATCATCCAGTTGAAAATATTCTTGGTAATGCTACAGAGCCTGTTCGAACTAGAAATCAGTTAAATAAGGACCTGACTAGTTTGTTTTGTGAAGTGAAAGACACTGGATTGATAACTGAGTGTTTATATTCTGGTTTCATTTCACAAATAGAACCTAAGAATGTTAAGGCAGCACTTCAAGATCCATGTTGGGTTGAAGCTATGCAAGAGGAATTAGCTCAATTTGAGAAACTTGGAGTTTGGGAGTTAGTAGATGTGCCTAGAGGTAAAGAACCGATTGGAACTCATTGGGTATATAAATGCAAACGAGATGACAAAGGGATCGTTACTAGAAATAAAGCACGTTTTGTTGTTCAGGGGTTTGCACAACGAGAAGGATATGACTATAACGAAACTTTTGCACCAGTTGCTAGGATTGAAGCTATAAGGTTATTTTTAGCCTATGCAAGTTTCAAAGGTATAATGGTGTATCAATTGGACGTTAAGAGTGCCTTCTTATATGGTGAAGTCAAAGAAGAAGTGTATGTTCACCAACCACCGGGTTTTGAAGATCCGAACTATCCAAGAAGATCATATCGTTTGGATAAGGCTCTTTATGGATTGCATCAAGCACCCAGAGTGTGGTATGAAAAGTTGTCGACACATTTGTTGACAAATGGTTTTACAAGAGGATCGATAAACAGCACATTGTTTATCAAGTGGAAGAAGCGAGATTATCTAATTCTACAAGTTTACGTGGATGATATCATTTTTGGTTCATCTAATATAAAGATGTGCAAAGAGTTTGAAATGAGCATGAAAAATGTATTTGAAATGAGTGCTATGGGGGAATTACAATTTTTCCTCGGACTACAAGTAGATCAAAAGAAAGATGGATTCTTTATTCACCAGTCTAAGTATGTCGACGACATCTTGGAGAGGTTTCAAATGTTGGAGTCCAAGACATATGGTACTCCTATTCAACAAAATCATGGTTTAGGAGTTCTTGATCCGAAAGATGAACTTGTGGATGCAACTTATTATCGTGCTATTATTGGCTCGTTGATGTATCTGACTGCTTCGCGTCCAGATATTATGTTCGCTGTTTGTCTTTGCGCTAGATTTCAAGCTAGTCCGAAAGAGTCACATTTGACTGCAGCAAAGCGTATTCTACGTTATCTTAAGGGAAACCAAGGGCTTGGTCTATGGTATCCAATGGGAGGAACGTTTGATTTTGTTGCATATACTGATTCGGACTTTGGGGGTTGTAACAATGACAGAAAGTCTATGACTGGAGGTTGTCAGTTGTTAGGAGGAAGATTAGTATCGTGGCAATGCAAGAAGCAGACATGTGTTGCTCAGTCTTCATGCGAGACAGAGTATATGGCTGCTGGTAGCTGTTGTTCCCATGTATTGTGGATTCAACAACAACTTCGTGACTACGGTATAGATTTTGTTGATACTCCTATTAGAATAGACTATAAGTTAGCTATAGACATTACAAATAACCCTGTCATGCATAAGGTCACCAAGCATATTGATATTAGACATCATTTCTTGTGTGATTGTGCCCAAAAGAAGTTAATTCATTTGGAAAAGGTTATAACCGATGATAATTTAGCTGATCTGTATACCAAAGCATTTGATAAGACTCGATTTGAGAAGTTAATTCTTCTCAATGGGATGAAGAATGCTGATTCATATTAAATCTCTCAAAGAACTAATTTTGTAAGTTTATGTCTGTAAATAGCTAGAGTCATAAAAAATACAAAAAGAGTACTTAGTGTCATGAAAATCATAAAAATGCGAAAAATGAGAAACATATTCATAGTTCAGTGATTACAATTTGGGATATAATCTGAACTTAATTTATACAATGTTCTTGTGGGAAACATATTCAGATATATGGCTGAGAATGCTTGCTTTTCACTAATGAATTGATCTGGTCCTTAAATTTTGTGAAAGATTTAGCATTACTATAAGATTTGTTCAATATATAGGCAAAAACCTCTACTAATCATGAGCATGAAAGCTAAATGTGGTATTGTTTATGCAAATGAAATGAATGTAAATTAAGGGGCTAATGTGGTATTTGAGATTCGTCCTTGGGGTGTCTTTGTATACCTAGCCTATCTAAAGCTTCCAACTTGGGATAGGTTGTCGGAAAGTTCGCTACATGGGTCTCATAGAAAATCACGGGTTCCTTATAAACAATGGAATGCAAAAGCAAATACGTTAAATCACAAAGTAATTAAATTCTGTTATCTAAAAAGTGTCTCATGATTTGTTTAAGGATGGTTTTGAATATATATTGAATATTTGTTATCTTAGTGCTTGTATCGATTACGGAAGTATATCTGAATGTGGGTAACATAAGTTCGCAAACTATTCAATGGCATATTAGGCTACTCGGGTTACATGGTGACTGTCCTTGGCCAGGGTATGTCGAAAGTGTAATAACTCAAAGGAAACTGGAAGTACCGAGTGTTTAATAGGACAAATATACTGGTAATCATGGTTGGGTCACTGTTCATAATTAATAATAAGAGAATTATTTCTCACTTGCAGACTTATGTAAATGCTAATCTGATCTAATCTGCAGAAACTTAGAGTCTCTTGTAAATAAATAAAGTAGCTTAGTTTACTTTTATTTTTACTTTTATTTTTTATTTATTTTTATTTTGTTTCTTTTTATTTTTATTCTTGTAATAAGTGTCAGTTTGTGTGTCAAACTAGTTCTTATTGCACGAGAGATTTAATAAACATTAAATGTTATAATTCTTAGTGAATTATGTAAGTCTTGTTGCTTACGGTATAAATGTTTAAAAGATGGATTTTCTAATTAATACATAAGTTGTTTAATTTAGAAAATGCAATGTTTTAATAATTGAAAAGTCAAAATATTTTTGAATGTGTTTCAAGTAAATTTTTAAAATTTCAATTGTTTGTGGTTGATAAGTATGCTTGACAAAGATTGGACTTGCCTTAAATCTTGTAATGATTGCTAGGTTAAGATTTTGGTTGTTTTGCATATTTATAATATTTTTATTATTGTTTTTGATGCATTGATGAAGTTTGTTAAGTGTGCAGGTTATATGTAACAACCGTACTTTTTAATATTTTATATGTGCTAGTTAGGTTGTCTATGTTCCCGCAAGCCATAGTTATACTTGAAGCTAGTAGGTAATGCCCCAAATTAGTAATCTAAAGCTAATGATATGCTATAAGATTTACCTAATGAAAATACCTCGGAACAAAAATTTTTAGAGGTGACCAATCGTTACGATAATAATAACGTAAGTCTCACAAGTTGAGATACCAATCAAAATTCCTATGAAATATCCAACAAATCAAAAATAAAACCAAATCAAGTAAATATAATCTTGGTGAATAAAATTTCCAACTAAAAATATAATTGGAAGTTATATGTGCGTAAAAGCGTCGAAACGTTAATAAGTAAGTATATATGCTTAAAAATAAATACATATTTACAACCAATGACCTACGTAACCAATTAAAAATACAAAAATACATCCATACATGTGTATATACATGACTCATACATACATGAATATATTCCTAACTAAAACAACCAATTACTTACATTTAACTAACAAAACACTTACAAATTTAATCCACACTTAACCTACACTTATACAAATATACATACACTAATTTTATACAAAAAAAAAAAAAGCCTTTCATTACCCCCCCAAGGCCGGCCCCCCTTTCCCCCCCTCACACACTCCACATTTCAAATTTTACTTCCACTAAATCACTCTTGAAACTTACAACCAAAACACACTCTTCACATTTTACACACACTAACTTTTATTCTCTCCAAAAACTCTTCTCCCTCTCTCTTTTCCCTCTCATTTCGGCAGCCCAAGGAACAAAGGAAAAACAAAGCAAAACTCATCTAAACACTTGTTAATAATAAGGGTTTAGGATAGGTTAAGCAAGGGTTTGATTAAGCTATAGATTAAGGGTTTTTTCAAGGTTTAAACAAGGGTTTTTGGAGCCATATTAGTCACGAAATTAGATTAATCTTGTTCTTGTTCATATTAAAATAGGTTAAACAAGGGTTTTCATCTTCAAAATGTGTTCTTCAAGGGTATATATCTTCATCTCTTTATTAGATTAATCTTGTTCTTGTTCATATTAAAAAGGTTTTATCAAAAGTCCATGTTTTCTTCATGTTTTCTTTTGAATATACACTTAATGAGGGCAAAGTTGATAGGATCTTTCTTTCCATGCTCATGCATGTTGAATCCATGAAGAAAGATCCAAAGATTCAACTAGTTTAAAGACCCAAAAGTGTAGATATATATTATATAGCTTTTGATATGGTTTTCTTATGAAAGATGGTCATATTAATATGTATTATGAAGTTATATTTTCTGGAAAAATTTCATAAAAATATGGATTTTATGTTGTGTTGTTAGATCTATAAAAGTTAGCATGAAAAAGGTGTTGGTTGTGTTGATAGTTGTAAGGAAATCTTTTTGCATGTAGAGAAGAACATGTTTTATACAATCTTATGTTCATATTTTCTGGAATATCTCATAAAAACATGTTTTCATATTGATGGATTTGAGATGGATAAGGCTTTATGTTAAAAAGTATTGATTTAAGTGCATACATGTTAGATTTAAGAAGGTTTAATTGTTGTTTGGATTATGAGATGGTTAGAGACTTGTATCAACTGAAAAATATGTTAAAAGTCATGCAAATATTCTGGAAAAATTCACAAAATATCAATTATATAAAGCTTGGATCAAAACAAGTTAAAATATGCTTGAAATCGTAAACCGAAAGCTTGTAAAAATACATTTTGAGCACACACATGCACCATAACTTTATGACCATGAAAATATATTGAACATACTGGAAATATGACATATTAAAAGTATAAAACTCAAGTCATTTGATGCATGGCAAGAATAAACTCAAAAATCACCTTTTCGGGTCAAATAATCACTAACCGAAAGCACTAAATTGCACATATCACACCACCACCACCCTCATGACTTGAACCACCAAAATATGATGAACTTACTGTGAATATTGAATTTAGAATGAAAATCCATTTTGAAGTACCTTAAAAGCCTAAGAAATGAGGCTAAAATCACTATTTCGGTAAACGATTTTCAATTATAAAATCCTCAATTTAAGCAAGACACAAGAGAGGTTGAATTGATATGAATTTGTGTTGATATAAGTTTCCAAAAAGGCTTGAAATTTTTGGACTAAAACTCTTGTGGTGATTTGTAAGAATTTCTATGATTTAATGAATTAAAATGATAATTAAAAGATATATAAATTAATTAATAAATTATATAAACCATGAATCTGATCAAAGCTACTTAACCAATGATAAAAGTGACCAAAACCTACTGGGGAAAAATAATTACAAGCAAGGGAACAAGAACTATACAATTTAAAATTAAATTATTAAGTAAAAGTCACTAATTAATCATTATTATTAAATAAATAGAAATAAGGCACAAATAAATATAAGAATCACAATGATACAAATAAAAAGGCTTGGAAATCAGTAGATAATCCATCTATAATTATCTATGAATTTTAGAGATAATTTAAGGACTTAAAAATAATTATAAGGAATTATTTAATTAATAAATCAATAAAATAAGTAAATAATTAATTAAATAATATTAAATTAAATAAATAATTATAAATCAGTAAGATATATCAAAATTAATATTATGAGAACACAAATGTCAAATATGGTTATTAAACAAAGTATGCAATGGAAAATATATATAAAACAAAGTTAAACTACCGAAATTCCAATAACCGAACAAAATCGTATGAATGACCTTTACTACCAAATGTCTTCCAACCAAATGAGTTGAACAACATAATGTACTTGAATTACATAATTAAACAACAACCAAATTTGGGCAAGTCTACTAGCATACATCTCATGATCTAGTTTACTAGTCATGCAACACACACTTACGTTGTGCATATTTTGAATACCATGGTTTAGGCTTGCTTGAGGAAAGACACCACTAGCCGAAGATCTCACTTTTGATCAGCCCTCTTTCACTCTCAAATCAAGTGAGTCATAGCCCCCTTTCAAACTATTTTATGTGTTTTAACTATCGGGGTGAAAAGCATGATATATAAGCTAAATTGCTTTTATTATTACATATATATGAAATGACTCTTGATATTATAATTATGAAATGAAATTGTTTCGTATGTTCATTATGATAAATGATTTATATGATGAGCTTGAGTTCTGTCAAACCGCTTTCTTCGGTTCACTACTATTTACTCCGATTATGGAGGCCTGTAGTTAGTTAGTTGCGCAACTAGGTTTCATCCACCCACCCATTAGTGTAATGGCGGAAGGTTGGTTGCCTTTGTGACAACCTCCACTTCCAGTCCGACCACGGGTGTTCTAGCTACCTTACTTAGGTCGTCTCCATGGCACGACCCATTATTATTATTATTATTACGACACTTGATTGACAGCTTGTGCAAGATTTGTATTATTTATTATTGGACTTTGAAAAAATGGTAGTAGTAGTGGCTCAAGCATTTACTCATCTAAGTTAATTGAATTATACCCTTGTGGTTATATGATAACGATTTTATTATGGTTGATTATAGTAAGTTGAACATACGCTTTTCAAATGATATATTGGAGGTATACATGGAAGTTTGGTGACTCTCAAATTTTTGATTATGATGGATATATATACTTTACGTTGTTAGTTAAAAACCTATGAACTCACTCAACTCTCGTAGTTGACACTTCTTCTTCTTCATGCTTTTCAGGTTAAAGCTTTAGGTGCGTAGCTTGGACCGCCTTTTGGACTCTATAATGCTTGTATGGTTGGACAAGTATTGCAAACATTTGATCATTTTAATTATGAAATTGGTTATGTAATGGATTTGGACGTCATCTTGAATTTGTAATCTTTTGGATTTTGAATGTCATTTGAAAACTTGTGTTGACGTTTTATATTTAAATCTTTTGTACCATGTCGTTCTGTGGCATCTCGTGTTTCCGCCTTAGTCGGGGTGTTACATTATAGATAATAAACTCATTTTAAATGTCGTTGGCATAAAAAAATATCAGATTGTGATTGGAGGCAAAATTGTTTTCGCTTGCTTATTGGAATTGCATTGCGACGGACAATAAAAGCCTCTCAGAAATTGCTTCTACAGAAATTACAAGAACTGTGTTACAAGGATGGATTGTCTTGTATTTAACCTAAGACTTAGAGTGATAGGTTACCATTGTATTATCAAGATCACAACCTAAGATGTAATATGATAGGTTGTTGATATAATATTTTGATTAAAATGATTTGCATTGTTGAGTTAAACATCAATTAAGAAATGATCGATTTTATGTCAAGATAATAATCTAAGATTTATTTGATACATTATTGTAATGACAAGTTAGTACGGATGATTTACGATAGCATAATCGAGTAGATACAGGTTCTTAGTAACGAGTATCTACAGGTTTATGTTTCTGGAATTTCTAGAATTTTTCCTTGCTTAAATTTTTGGAAAATTCGCGAAATTTAACTAAGGAATGAAGCTTGTGTGAATAAAAAATCTGAAAATTCGAAGTCATTCGTGCTGACGTCAGCATGCCTCGCGCTGACATCATCACGAAGCCCACGAACTAAGTATTCGGTCCGGCCCACGAAGCTCCGAATATAAATATGGGTTTTACCTTTTCATTAATTATCTTTATTTGAAGATTAACCCTAATTAATCACACAAATTACTTTCCTTCGTGCTACTATTCATTCGCCCCCTATTTCGATCGATTCCATCTTTCTTCGTGTTATTCATCCAGATTTCTCGGTATAATTCCAATCTAGGATGATTGATTGATGTTTTGACTATAAGAATTAACGATTACAAGTCGTTATAATGCCCAATTTTCGATTTTAACTCGCGTGAACAGTAACTAGGACGAACCATGGATTAAATCTTTGATTTTTGATGATTTGGACTTAAATTGGACTTCAAATTAGATTAATTGATGTTTTAACATGTTAAATCTAACAAAACTTTAAGTAAACAAGTGTTAAATCAAGATTAATCAAAGAAATTTGTGTTTTCATCGAATTCGTTTTGATTTTGTTTTCTGGGCATACACGAACCATAAACAAGTCCACGATGATGTTTTTGATTAATTTTAACATCAAATGGAGATGTTTTTACTTCATGTTCTGGGTTCGTGCTTGGCTCGTGCTAACGTCACGATGAGGGAAATCCTCCTCGTGATGACGTCATCACGAAGCAGACGAGCCAAAACCCTAATTTTTAGTTTGGTTCATTCTAACCTTTGTTTTTCTTGTCGTTTTTGTCTGTTTTTGTGCAGGTATGGCAGGACAAGGTAATAACGCTCGTGTATTCGCTAAGGAACAAAATGTTGCACTCGATCTCAGCATCACGCAGACGAGGTGCACTACAGAGTTTCATGGTGTTCTCCAGTTTCTTGCATGTTGTCGCATTAACTTTGCGTTGACCGAGAATCCTCCGTTAGTAATAAGTCTCATTCGGGAGTTTTGGAACTCAGCTCGATCAGTGCAGATGGGTGATCATTTGTACATTCGCACTACTATTGGAGGACGTTCTATTTCGTTCTCAGCTGGAGACTTAAGGACTATTTTACGCTTAGGTGTTGATGTCGCGATAGAGCAAGGTCCGACTGAGTTTTCTGAGGATTTCTGCGACGGTGCTCTACTTCGTATGGGGTATACTGGAGCTATTTCTCACCCATACTTCAGGAATCATCTTCGTAGCAAATGGAAGCTTCTTGCTTACTATTTGTTGAGGGCCATTAGTCATCGGAGTACATGCTATGACCAGATGAATATACAAAATGCTTCTCAGATGGTTGCCTTGGTGCTGAACAAGCCATATAGCTTTTCTCAGTACATTTTTGATAATTTGGAGAAGTAGCTGAGGTCATTTGGTACAGACAAGAAATTCTTTCTGTTTCCAAGGTTTGTGATGATCATAATTTGTAACTTTGCAGCTGATTTGCCATTTGACGGTCCTACGTTCAATTTAGGTCATCTTACTTATAAGGCATTTGTTGAAAGTTTGAAGCACTTGTCGGGTGGAAATGTTCCGATACATGTTGATAATCCACCTCTGTTCGGACATTTGCTTAATCCTAACTATGTTGCACCCAGACAAGGTTGGGAAGATGAAGAACCCGTTGCTGCTGCTGGTGGTGGTGATGATCAGGCTCAAGAAGATCCTCATGAAGAACGAGCTGATCAGTTTACGGGACTAAATGATGTTCCTCTGTATGCTGGTGATCTAGAGCATGATTCTGATATGGATGCTCTCATGGAGGATATGGTTCTCGCGCACAAGTTGTCACTGAGGCTACAACTGTTACGATTCCTGCTGCTCCGGAGTCTACAGTTCGTCAAGAGCCAGAGCCGACACTTGTTGTTCCTAGGCCTTCGTCTACTCCTATTCAGGCGACAGTTCCTGTTTCTGCTGTCATGGGACCTCTGTTGGCTCCTCTGCAAAGACCACAGATGCCTCGCACAGGAACTTTTAGTGCTCGTATGCCTTCATTTGAAGCTACGATGCCACCTCAGGCCTCTACATCAGATGTTGCTTCTACGTCATGTCCAGTTGCTCCGGTTCAAGTGCAGCTGAGTTGTTTATTTTCAGAGAAGAAGATGTTGGAGATGAGGGTCACAGCTTTGGAGAGTCAGTTAAAGCTCCAAGCTGCTAAGCATCAGGAAGAGATGGACATGATGACCGCTCTTGTTCATTCTCTTGGATCTAGACTTGACCAATTCTTGGCTCAAGGGGGAGATAAAGATGGTTGTAAGGATGATGAGCTTGCTAAGAAGACAAGAGATGATGATCATGAAGATCAAGATCGAGCTCAAGATCCAAATCAACGACAAACAGATGGTGAGCCAGAGAATAGAGGTCAAGATCAAGATGCTGCTGATGATGCTATGGATACAGAGACTGCAAACATTCAGGGAGAGTCATCAAGATAAAGAGAGTCAGAGATTGTTGGTACAGCTGGTGCTAGTACTTCTAGGACTCAAGATAAAGGAAAAGCTGTGATGACCGCTCCAGATGCAGATCTTGATGATCCAGATAACAATGATGATGGGGAAGATTCCAATTCAGGTAACTCCGATTCTAATTCTGATAGAATAGAAAGGGAGATAGTGAATGATCCTCATAATCATATAGAAAAAGAAAATATTAGCAAAGGAAAATCTACTCAGGATAGTGAGTCAACTAAGACTGATTCTACTACCAATGTCTCTACAGAGTCAGATTTGCACCCTTTAATTGTGCATAGACTAGAAAAGAGATTGGGATATGATCCACAAGCTCATATTTTTGCTAGAGCAGAGATTATGGATTATGATGATTATTATGATCCAAGATCACTTAGGGATCAAATGCAAAAACAGTTAGGGTTAACTCATACATCTTCAGAGTCAGATTCAGATTCGAATTCAGATTCGGGTTATGAACCTTAGTGCTAATGATTTTTGTAATAATTATAAGATAAATACGAATGTATGTGTTACATTATATTTATGATATAATATTATTGTTGTAAGTTAAAATAGATAAAGATTATAAGATAAATATTAATGTAATTGTTGCATTATATTTATGATATAGTATTATTTATTTTAATTTCTTTTATGTATTTATACTATTTATTATGTCTTGACTTATGATTTATGTTCTTTATCTTTGTATATGTAAATCGTTTGAATTGCAAATAAGCTTCAAAGGATAGGTGCATTGGACGATCTTGATGCTGAAGAAGATCTAGAAAGTATCGATGATGAAGATTTGGAAGAAGAAGAGTTCATTACTTCGGAAGCTGATAGAAAAAGGTTGCTTGAGATACCTTATGACTTTGATCGTATCTTTAATGAAGATGAAGTCATTCAAGTAGAACCAATAGCTGAAGTAGAACATCTCAATCTCAATCCAATCAGAGATAATCCAGATGAACCTAAGAATGCTGCAAGGTTGAGATTTGCTGTATATGCAAACATAGTTGATGAAGGACATGACAATATTTTTGATCTATACTGGAATATAGATGCTAAACGAGAGGTTGACCTTGGAAGATTTAATATACCTTCGGTGCAGCAAGATCATGAGTTTATTATTAATAGACTAATTCCAGGTTATAGAGGACATACTGGTTTGATGATACGTGATACGTATAAACCATCAATGTTTTGGGAATATATCTCAGACAAGGATGTACCCAAGTACTTCTCAGTGATACAAAGTTGGTTCTATGATCACAGAATCAAATTGTTTATTATCAAGAGAAAGGAGGGTTGCTAGTATATGTCAATAAGTCAACAACACTTCCACTCTCTCAGTGATTCAGACATCATAGATTTGGGAAAACGCTGGTTCGTTAATCTTCAGAACAATGGACTTGCAGATTTCTACTGGAATAGATTCAGAGATGAAAGAATTAAGTATTTCAGTGATAGAGGTCTGAAGCCAGAAGAAAGGTTGATAAAGCCAGCACCTTTGAAGAAGATTAAGAATCCATATGGCACATTTCGGTTTGTCCAGAAAAGGATTAAATGTGTTAAGAAGGTTCCCGCTATCAGATGGGATCAAGATATGCTGATGGAGATGACATTTTGGCAGATAGATATCAAGTCAGACGAAGCACAGATGTTTGTTGATGATTCACAAAAACAGATGTTGCTACGCATGTATGATCCGATGAAGGTTGTCAATTTGTCAAGAGGTGATCAAAGAAGACTTTTGGATACACCTTGTTCAGCTGTAGATTTTTGGAGAGTAGAGGAAAGGCGCTATCGCAACATTCTCGCTCATTGTTTACAAGAGAGAATTCATGCGAATAGCATCAGACTTTTGTTTAACGGATAGCTTTGAAGTTCAAGTTTTGAAGACTTTAAAGAGATCTAGTTGCAATCGTCAAGGGGAAGTCTGTAGATGCAGATTTGTTTAAATAAGAACTTGTGTTGATATTTAATGATTACGTTTGAACTTCAATATTATATATGTTTATGTTTTGTATTGTGTTTGTGTGTTATATATTGTTTTGCAGGTACAAGAACATAGAATCAAGGTTCATAAGTGTCGTAGAACACTTAAACGATGATTGGATGTTATGTACGAGCCAAACGAAACTAAACAAAGAGTCAAAGGTCGTCCCTCGTGCTGATGTCATCAGCATGTAGGAACAACCTTGTGCTGACGTCAGCACGAGGTAAGTCGATTGACTTATTGTTTCAGGCCTAATCTGCGATTAAGGCCTAAGCCCACACGATCCAATACTTAACTAGTATAAATACAAGACCTAATCTACGAAATTAGGTTACTGATTTACGAATTCATGATAGTTGTTCACGAATTTACGAGCTAAGGTTATTTGTTCCTTTGTGTGTTCTTTTATACGAACCACAAGCCTTGTGCATCTCCTTGGGTTGATTAATTACTTATTAATTAACAAAAGGCAATAGCAATCTAGTTATCTCAAGAGGATTCCGCACTCTTGACATAACAAATCACATCTTATTACGATCCATGCAACGATAGGGCAACTTACAGTAAACACATATTGCAAACTTTTATGATCAGTGTACAATGTACACTTAGTACCATATAAGTAATGCCTCCATAGCTATAATGCAAACACCACAACAGCTAACTCTAAATCATGTGTTGGGTAGTTCCTTTCATGAGGCTTCAACTGACGTGAAACATAAGCAATGACTTTGTCCCTTTGCATAAGAACACAACCCAAACCTAAAATAGAAGCATCACTATATACAACAAGATCATCAGTACCTTCTGGTAAGGCCAGGACAGGAGCTTCACATAACTTTGTCTTAAGCGTTTGAAAGGCCTATTCTTGAGCTTCAGTCCACACATAATTCACTCCTTTCTATGTTAATTCGGTCATAGGTTTGCCTATACGAGAGAAATCTTGTATGAACCTTCAAAAATAGCCCGCTAAACCAAGAAAACTCTTCATTTCAGTGGGGTGTCTTTGGCTGTTCCCATTTGGAGACAACTTCAATCTTTGCGGGATCAACTTTAATACCTTCAGATGAGATGAAATGCCCGAGAAACTGAACTTCTCGATGCCAAATTCACACTTTGAGAACTTTGCATATAACTTTTTCTCCCTAAGAACCTCAAGAACGGCTCTTAAGTGCTCACGGTGCTCAGCTTCAGACTTTGAATAGATAAGAATATCGTCAATGAAGACAATCACAAAATGATCAAAGAATGGCGACATACCCGATTCATTAAATCCATGAAAGCGGTAGGAGCATTTGTCAACCCAAATGGCATGACAAGAAACTCATAGTGCACATAACATGTATGAAAAGTTGTCTTGGCCACATCCTCCTTTTTGACTATTAATTGATGATAGCCGGGCCGCAAATCAATTTTTGGAAAGTAAGAAGCACCGTGGAGCTGATCAAAGAGATCATCAATACGTGAGAGATGATACTTGTTCTTAACCATTCGCTTATTCTGCTCACGGTAGTCTATGCACATGTGCATAGAACCATCTTTCTTTTTGACAAAGAGAACCGGAGTTTCCCCAAGGTGAGAAACTTGGACGTATGAAACCTTTATTAAGTAGCTCTTGGAGCTGAGACATTAGTTCTTTCATTTCTGTAGGATCCAAGTGCTTTCGCAATAGGAGTAGCACCGGGTACAAGATCAATTTGAAATATAACCTTACGGTCGGGAGGAGTACCTGGAAGATCATCAGGAAAGACATCAGAAAATTCAGAATCCGCATCAACGTTATAAATAGAAGGTTTCTCTTTTCCTGCATCAATAACATAGGCAAGAAAGTGGTTCTTATTCTGTCGAATACATTTGAGAGCCTTTATCAAATTAATGATTTTTAAGCTCCCTTTCTTCTTGTCTCCATAAATTGAAATAACTTTACCATCTGGAGAAGAGAAACGCATGATCTTTTGGGAACATAAAATATTAGCATCATGTTGAGATAACCAGTCCATGCCAATCACCACATCAAACCCAGCAAGAGTAGTAGGCAATAGTTGGACCGGAAAGGAATGACCTTCTATCTCTATGGAACAATCATCATAACCCTCTTGAATATCACTAATAGTACCGTTAGAAATTTCAATTTCTATAGAACAATCTAAGGGAGTAGTGACTTTATCAAGCTTAGGGGCAAACAAAGTAGACACAAAAGACCTATTTGCACCCGAGTCAAACAGAACAGAAGTAGGTTTTGAATTAACAAGAAAAGTACCGCTTACTACCTCATCGTTATCCTTGGAAGCTTCAATTGTCATCTGAAAGGCTCGAGCTTTAGGCTTTTGGGCAGCCGTCTTCTGTCCATCATCTTTTTCTTGTGGGCAATCCTTGATGAAATGACCGGTTTGGTGACACCGGTAACACTTTGGTTTGTCTTTGCATTCTGAAGCAGGATGACCCGTACCACCATAAGTATCACACCTTCGAGTTTTATCTGAACATGGACCCGAATGAGGTGCTTTACAAGTACCACACCAATTCTTTGGCTTTGCATAGTTGTTGCTTCCACCCATTGACGATGATTTTTTCTTGAACTTTCTATTCGATCCATTTGATCCATCATGCTTCCTCTTTGAACCTGATTGCTTATCATCATTACCCTTTACTGTAGTCTTTTCACTCTTGAAGTCATCATCCAGCCTCTTGGACTCCTTAATCGTAGCAGACAATGTAGTATGTTGCCTACAAAGACCACGATAGCTAGCAAGGAGACCATCATAGTAAGCTTCAACTTGATCGACATCTCTATGAACCAAATGACCAACAAACTTAAGCATTTCCATAAATGAGTGAGCATACTCAGTTATGGCACCGGGCTTAGCGGTTAAAGCTCTGAATTCCTTCTTAATCAACCTCAACTCACGAGTACCCACATATTCTTCCAAAAACATCTCCTTAAATGTTCCCCAAGGCGTATCAGCGAGCACCTCGGGAGTCAAAGAAACAATAGCAGCCCTCCACCAATTACGAGCATTCTTCTTTAACATACGGGAAGCACACAATACCTTCATATCTTCAGGTCAATAACATGAAGCAAACAAAACCTTGATATCATCCAACCATTCCATGGCACCCACAGCATCTTGAGTTCCATCAAACATTTTTGCACCACAATTTTGAAAGCTCTCATTCTTAAAGTTATTAGCACATGGAGCAACCACAACACGAGGCTCCACTACATTTCCAACACCATTTCCATCAGCAACAACATTTTCAGAGGCAACCTGTGACCTTACAATGGATGGTTCAACAGGGTTTGAGCGGTTGGAATAGTTTCCATTAGTATGCTCATCCCGATGCAAGCTAGCTTCCTTTTCAGCTCCCACTAGGGAAAGTTCTTGTTCAGTTCTTTGCAGTTAAGCTCGCATTGGCCTTATTTCTTCAAATGTTTTGGCTTGAGTCAGAACCTGCTCAATAACCGGGTTTGCTCGTTCAATTTCGGATCTAGTGAGTTGTTCACCGGGATAAGGCCTTCGAATAGGTGGTTGATTTCCCGGATTTCCAGCCCCATTTCGGTTATTAGGACCATTACTAGCGGCATTTCCATCATGTTGACTAGTAGCGTGAGTGTTAACCATTTTGTCTACAACAAAATGACGATGATTAGAGATGAATCGAGTGAACTCAAAAGAGAGGTTAAAGCCTACTTAGCAACATAAACATATCATAACATATTCAAGCCTCTAACCTACACTCACACTCACCTCAACCCGTCCTAAATGCATTTCATCATAAAGCTGTAACATCACTACTTAAGCCTATCATGTCTCATACGGTTTAAGTCCAAAATCCTAAGGTCTTGGTCGAATTTTGGTTCACTTAAACCATTTCTCTGATACCAACTTGTAACACCCGTCGTTTAAAAACTTGGATTTTTAAAAACTTTGCCAAACGGCGTTTAAAATAAGCGGAAAGGGTCATTTTTGAAATCTGCCCCATCTGTAACGGATGGTACCTTTAAAATTGGTGTTACGATTAAGCATCATTAAAACTATAAAAGTAAATCCAAGTATGGCACCAACACAAATGCCCATTATTACAAGTCTTAAACATAGTCAAAATAGCCAAAAACATAAGACTATAAGGAAGTCTATGCATTAAATATCTTTGCTAAGCTTCTTTATTCTTTCTACCCAAGTCTCACCAAGCTAACCTTCGCCTAATTCAATCTTGAATATCCTGAAGGCACAACATTTTCAAAGACCAAGTGTTAGCTAATAAAATTAGCTAAGTAAGACAACATAGATTTGAAAACATTTGCCAATTAGATATATTAACGAAATCTGTGTTTTAAATTAATATCACATACATACATAAAAACTATTCATACACATTAGGTTCATCATGTCCTAAATGTGCCTACACTTTCTTTCTTTATCTTTCTTTTTTTATTTATTTGCCAAGACATAGGCTAAGTGACTTAAGCCACTTACATAAGGATGTGGAATTGTGTGTAGGCGGTCATAGACCATACAAGGAGTCCTCACACCCGACATGATGGGTAAAGCATAAGGTGGTCCATCGGCGTCGTTAAGGAATTGACAAAGTCATTCCAACTAAATAAACCGTTTATGCCTTTATGCAATGGTGGTTAGTTACTCCACCCAGAATACTCAAACGTAACTATGCCATGGGAGGTATCATGATTCCCAAACCATGTGACCACATACACACCAGTCCCGAGGAGCTAGCACGGGTTAAGCTTAGCACAAGACTTTACATATTGCTCGAGACTTTAATCTTTATATTAGTTTAGGTTACACTTTCACCTAAGCTAATCACATATCATCTTTTACTTTAGGGCCCTTAACGTGCGTGTGACATGGAAATCCTATTCATATGTCTAGTGACTAGGTGGTCAAGCCATGCAAACGTTCGTATAAACATTTCATCATTTCATTTCACATAACATACGCATAACATCATTTCATATCATGTATACTTACCTCACACCTTGCACCCTGCATAAGTATGTAATTCATCATATATGGTAAGTATAATATCTGTTTGCAACCTCTTACAGTCACCCATAAACATAAAACGTGCATCCGTATCCAATTGGAAGGTTTGACTTATGAAAACATGTTTTGTTGTACCATCAGGTGACAAGAGATGTTATCTTACCTCGGTACAGCTTACCAACCAGTTATGAGTATCTTACAGTGCTTGCTAAGTGCTCCCGACTACCTAGAATGAGTACAAGATCGTTTTATAAGCTAAACGAAATATTTTGTACAACCTGAGCATCAGGTGCGTCGCACCTCCTTAATGGTGCGTCGCACCAATTATACAGAAAACTCAGATCAGGTATAGGTGCGCCGCACCTGCCCTTGGTGCGTCGTATATCGGGCTCCCTTCAAAAATCAAAATTCCTAATCTGGGCAGTGGTGCGTCGCACCTCCTACTTGGTGCATCTCACCTGGGGTGCCGACCAGCAAACTCAATTTCGAAATTCCTCCAAACGATTCCCATTCAATCTCAAACCCTTAGCCCGACCTGGAGACATAAAATTGACCTTTTTGACAACACTTTTCAAGCCTTTAAACCATCAATTAATCCTTTAATGCTTTACATTATAAATCAATCATTAAAACACCCGAATAACATGAATTTAGTAAACGTTTAATCAAATAACCCAACCCAAACCCCATGGCCTGGATTGAATACTCATCTATGACTCATAAGATCAGATTCCATAGAGAATATTACATATATTAACTGTAGATGACTTAGGGGATTCAAGATCTTGACAAAACTTAATCAATACGGTACGAAACAATGAAATCTTGGAGAGAACTTTGCTTTGGAGAATATTACATATATTAACTGTAGATGACTTAGGGGTTTCTCACGCACAAGAGCACAGAGTTTATGACAATTAAGGCAACCTAATTGCCTTCTAACCCTGGCCATCAACCCTTTAAGTTACACTTAGGACCCCTTATCTGATAAACTTGACTTTCTTAGCTTAAACTTCTATCGGGAGTCTTAACATTCTAACAAGCACTTAATTACTTAACTTCACTTCAATTACTTTCATTAATCATTGTATTAATCATATCATAATAAACACATATTCATTTATTCGCATAATCCTTTATAGGGCACATAAACATAACGGACCTAACTTTAACTAACGGAAAATCAAATAGTCAAACATAAAATGTTTGGGATGTTACATATATGAATAAAATCAAATTTGATTTTGTATAGTTTTTTGAAGCTGTATGTATACAATCAAATTTGATTGTTTATAGGTTTTTGATATGGACTCCATT
Source organism: Erigeron canadensis (assembly GCF_010389155.1). NCBI lineage: Eukaryota > Viridiplantae > Streptophyta > Magnoliopsida > Asterales > Asteraceae > Erigeron > Erigeron canadensis. Next base: position 12,447,718 of record NC_057766.1, read on the forward strand.
TGGTTTTTTAAATGTATGCATAAAATCAAATTTGATTTTGTATAGCTTTTTGACACTGTACGTATCAAATCAAATTTGATTTTGTATAGGTTTCTTGATATGAAAACAAATTTGATTATGTTGAGCTTTGAAGATTTTAACTACATATATGTGCGATACTTTATGTTTAGAATCAAATGTGTTTATGTAAACTTTACGTATCTATGTTTGTGTAGTTTTATGCTTAAAATCAAATTTTATTATTTGCAGTTTTGTAGTTTTTTAAGGTATCTGTGTTTTTATAAGTTTATCTGTGTACAATCAAATTTGATTTTGCATTGAAATATGTTGTTTCCTATAAGAATCAAATTTAATTTTTTATATATTTTTATACTCGTTATGCTAATTATTGTTTTTTAACATGTATATTATCATATGGTTCCTGTGCTGAAAAAAACACTTAAAACAAATGTTACATAAACATTTCAAACACCAGATGGATCACAGTTTTTTATGCCAATAGTTAAATATAAACGACAACTAGTGCTTGTAAAAAAGTGTGGAACACTTGAAAACTGTCAGAGAAATTGCAACAAGTGAGGAGGTACGAGTCACAAAAACACGACATGTGGAAAGAAGAAACAAAAAGTAGATTAAAACATAGATACTGAAGGAGCTACAAACAATTAGACAAACATTTTTTCTTTATTATACCTGTTTAGTAATAAATAATTTTACCTGTTTACAGATTTTATACTTGGATGATAGTTTTCATTAGTTGATCATTTGTCTACAGATTGTGTTCTTGTTTAACAAATCAAATTGGTCGTGAAATATGATAAATTGTGTTTAGTTCTGTTTCATATTTATTTTTTAAGAGTTTCTTGACATAAACTCCATTTATTTTTTAAATGTATGCATAAATGAAATTTGATTTTGTATAAGTTGTTAACACTGTCCGTATAAAATCAAATTTGATTTTATTTAAGTTTCATGATATGAACTCTATTTGTTATTTTAAATGTCTACATAAAATCAGATATGATTTTTTATAGCTTTTTGACACTAAATGCATAAAATCAAATTTGATTTTGTATAAGTTTTTTGATATGAACTCTATTACTTATTCTAAATGTATGCATAAAATAAAATGTGATTTTGATTAGCTTTTTGACACTATATGCATAAATCAAATTTGATTTTGAAAATGCTTCTTGATATAGACTCCATTTGTTTTTCTAAATATATACATAAAATCAAATTTGATTTTAAGCATAGAATGTCAAAAAGCTACACAAACTCAAATTTGTTTTTATGCTTACAATTATAAAAAACAAATGTAAGGGGAGGGACGTGCAAAATTTGTTTCGAAGGGGGACCATTACAATTGGGCCATCGGCCACCGCTCTAGGGTTTAGGGGATGGACGTCTAAAATCAAATTTGATTCGGAGGGGGAGGGACGTATTCTGAAACCCTAAAAAGGGCACCCATTTCGGGGGGACGGACGCACTCTAAAACAACAAAAATGGTGAGGGATCCCACTCTACGGTTTAGGGTTTGTAAGTCGAGGGTTATCCGATTCCCCGAAGGTAGAGTTAATCTCTTTACGCCAATCAATTATTATTTGATTGTTAGCCGACTAAGATCATGCTATTGTGTTTAGATCTAATCGATTGTATTTAAAGAGTGCTGCTGATTGTGTGTGTATATTTTGTAGAGAGGGGGAGAATGAGCTTTGAATATCCTGTGTCTTCTTTTTATATGCGATGTTTGACTTGGAGAGAAAGTCGAGCCCTAGGGTTTCCTTGATAACTTCCTTAATTAATGGTTTTTCATGATAAGGACAAATCCCGATTATCTTGGGAGGTAATTCTTATCCCTTTTAATCTATCTGTGGAAGCCTTTGTGACGGATGATCCTTCGTATCTCAGCATTATTATGTCAGGGTTTGCGTACCGCTGGAAGGGTATGTCATCAAGCCCCCCAGTCCAAGGGGATGCTTTTTTCCAAATAAGTTTTGCCTTGGCTATTCTTGCTAATTTATGAACTCATAGGGAGGCGACTTGATAAATGGAATCCAAAAAGTCTTTGCTTGTCAGTACGCGTATCCCAAGATGCGTAATCGACGGTTAGGGTTTTTCTTTCTTTTATTGCTATAAAAGGCATGCGACAGTTGTTTATTAAAAATCTTTGTTATCCCCTTTTTTTGTAAGTCTTCTGCTTCTTCCCTTTTAATATACCGCCGTCATTTACTGTTCCTTTTTATTATATTCCTTTCCTATTCATATTACTGCAGATTTCAAAGTTATGTCGTCCAAGAGGAAGGTGATGGATGTTGGATCTTCAGATGCTCCTGCTGACAATGTTATGGCAAAGAGGGGGAAGAGTCTTGTTGGTATGTCGTCTGGTTCTTTTTCCGGTAATACTTCTCGTAAATTTATGGAGGAAGAGTTGGTCTCTGAGGAGATTAGTGAGCGAAAAAATCTCTTGGTTCGCGGTTTATGCCGGGAATATGAGTATTCTCAAGATATGTTAAAGGAATCCCAACTGGTGGTGAATAGTTTGCTTAGCAGGATTGCTGATTTGGAGAAACGCTTGACGGAGCAAGATGTGGAGGCGAAGGCTCTTCGTACTGGTTTGGAGAGACTTCATGATGAACTTTTGCAGAAAGATCTTGTCACACCCCAACTAAGGCGGAAAGCTCGGGATGAGACACATAGTACACGCGTCATGGATGTTACGTAGAGTAACTACATGAATACTTAAATAACACACATTTCATAGAAAGGTGAGTGTCCCAACTTCCTCCAAAATCGATGACACATGCTCCCCTCATGTCCTTTAACGTCTTAATCGTCCTTTCACTTTGTCCGTCTATCTGTGGATGATAGGCTATGCTTGTATCTATCTGCGTTCCTAAAGCGCGTTGCATTACTTCCAAAATCGTGATGTATATCGGCTATCTTGGTCACATATGATCGATACTGGAATGGCGTGCTTGGCTACAATCTCCTTCAGGTACAATAGTGCATATTGTTCCATCTTTTAATCTTCTCGGATGGGTATAAAATGAGCTGACTTGGTCAGTCGATCTACTACAACCCATATTCTATCCTTACTACTACTGGTTCTAGGTACCTTTGTGACAAGGTCCATAATAATACTTTCCCACTTCCATTCAGGAATCTCTGGTTGTATTAACAGCCATCTTGGTTTCTTGTGTTCTGTTTTAACTTTCAAACATGTTAAACACTTGCTCACATAAACCACCACATCATTTTTCATTCCTAGCCACCAAAATAGGTCTCGCAAGTCTTGATACATCTTATCTATCCCTAGATGAATAGAATATCTCGTTTGATGCGCTTCATCCATTATTAGCTTTCTTAATCCACTATACACAGGTATCCACAATCGGTTGCAAAAATACCTCCCTCCATCTTCTCTTTGATCGAATTGTTCTACCATGCCTCGCAACCCTTCTCTATCAATATTTTCTTTCTTCTTTTCTTCTACGTGTGCCCCAATCACTCTATCCTTAAGACTGATGTGTACGGTAATGCTCATACCTCTAATTCGTCGTGGCCTAACTCTTTCCATTCTACTCAAAGGCATCAACTACTACATTCGCCTTTCCTGGGTGATAACGGATCTTGTAGTCATAATCACCAAACAACTCTAACCATCGTCTCTAACGCATGTTAAGATCTTTCTAAGTGATGATATGCTGAAGGCTCTTATGATCTGTGTATATTAAACTCTTCGTTCCATACAAGTAATGTCTCCAACACTTCGGCGCGAAAACAATAGCTCCTAACTCCAAATCGTAAGTCGTGTAATTCTTCTTGTGGATCTTCAGTTGACGAGATGCATATATAATAACTTTGTCTCGGTGCATCAATATACACCCTAATCCTCAACTTGACGCGTTACAATAAACGATGAAATCATTGGATCCTTCTAGAAGACTTAAGATTGGTGCATTACATAACTTCTCCATTAGTCTGAAAGTTTCTTCTTGTTTCTCGCCCCAATCAAAACTTCTATCTTTGTGCATGAACAACGTCAGGGGCGGTGCGATCTTTGAGAAGTTTTTGATGAATCTTCGATGTATACAATGATGCACTTATCCAAATAGGGTATGTTTGATCAAATAATCGCACTATGACTCAACCGAAGGTGTGAGCTGGGTTGTGGGTGTTGAACTGCGATTCCCTTATGGTCAGAGGTTCCGAGAGACTGCTTTATGCCGGATAGTTTGATGGCTAAGTCGAATAGATTCGTTCGACTTAGGATTTACTCGGAGGATGAATAAACCGTATGTTAGTATTTTGGAATTATGTAAAAGACTTATTCGGAAGTCGAATAAGTTGTAAGGGTTTATAAGTCGATGTGTGCTCGATTTAAGGGTTCAAGGATGATTCGAATGCCTATGCCGTGAGGTTCCTCCTCTATTTATATAGAGGGTGGATAACTTGGAGAGGAGGGTAAGAGAACTAGGGTAAATCTCTTCCTTCTTTGTAAATATCTTATTTCCTTCTTGAGAAGATTTGTGGTAATCTTGTTACCTAATTATGTCCGGGTATATCGGAGCTTTAGTATATATCTTTAATAAGATTAATTGTGGAATAGATTATATCCGTCCTTTATTGTTCATCTCCTCGGAGCTCGGTATTTATTACCTTTAAAGCTTCGGGATGATCATATTAATCGGAGGTTAGGCTTCGTTATGGGTTTACTTGTACGAAGATAACTTCGTATTCTGCTTCTGCTTCGGGTACGGAGTTAGAGCTCCGTATGGGTATATCATTAAGCCCCCAGTCTAATGGGAGATACTATCTGTAGGATGTCGCATTAGACTCAACTGCTAATTCCACTTCGTAGGTCATCCCTATCGAAGGCCATCTTAAACAACTTACGCTTATTGGGCCGACAACTATGGGATAGGTATTGTATACGTATTCAACGGTTTTGGGTTTTAAGTAGTGGCTTTTGCCGAAATACTTTTCGTTTTTCCGGCGGCCGCGATTTCCGACTAGTTTCTCATTTCTTTCTCCATACGACTGCTCTGCTGCTTTGAGGTATGTGGCAGTAATTGAATTTGTTTTGACCTGAATCTATCTTCCTTGAAGCCCTAATTGCTGGTTATTTTTGATGATCTACAGCCTTCATTGATCTATTTTCCCTCTTTATCTATCGATGTCTCGCATATAGATCTCTGTTTTTTGATATATCTTGTATTTCCCTCTTTTTTGAAATTATGTTGTTGTCCCTGCTCCCTAGTGTTATTGAAAGCTAGTCATTCCCTATCATATTGTTGTAGGATGACTTTCAAACAAATGATAAATAGGAAATCATTTCTCGCTCAGTTGATTGTGAAGCTTGCACTTTCTCTAGATGCTTCGGGGTCAGGGACCTCTGGTGGGGGTAGCGACCCACTGGCTGGTGACCGGGTGGGGCTAGAGGCCATATGCCAGGCGGGCTAGGCCATTTCCCGTGAGCTTTCTCCAACCGGTCCTCCTATTGGTGGGGGAACGAGATGATCAACCTGATGATGAGCAGAGTACCGTTGCTGCACGTTTGATAAGTTGGAAGAAGAATTCCTCGAGGAGGTCCGATTTTCCTTCCTCCACGAAGAGAGCGACGAAATCGAAGGAGGGTCCAGATAGCTTTCTCTGCTGATGATATTTTTAGATTTCGCTTTATACTGATCTTCTTGTTCTTTACCCCCCCCCCCTTGATTTTTCGTGCAGGTTTTAACCCGTTGACCCAGGCTCCTGACGGGTTGGCTTGCCACCATAGCCTTAGCTCCATTGTCCTTTCTGGATGGGCTACAAAACTGGGGAATCTCGATGTGTCACAACTATCCAAGTTTTTCAACCAATCATCCTTTTGCGCGACGATTATTGGCAACGTACTTCATTCAAGGCTTCGCAAGATTCCTGAGGAGAAAGGGTCGTCAATGCAGCAGATTGAGGAACTAAAAGCAGAGAAAATATCATTGGAGTTCAAGGTTTCTGATTTGGAGGTTTAGGCTGAGCGGATTAAGTGCTGAACTTGAAGCTGTTCGTGAGGGAGCTCGCTCGAAAAGAGAGGAAGTTGTCCTTCTGAGAGAGGATTTGGCTGCAAAGGATGCAATGCTTGTAAATGACCGTGCTGCCCTTGCTGATCTGAGAGGGAAATATAGGCAGTTTATTACTGAGGTGATCCCGCATGTCTGCAAAGCATATCTGAATGGGCCCGAGGTAGGTGCAGGGATTTCAAGCCTCTGTAATGCGAATATGGTTGATGCCGAGTCGGAACTTATCCGTGTTCTTGCTGCGGAAGGGCGTATATCCCTGCATGGTTCTGAACTTGTGCGGGATACTATAGGTCCTCTCAACAAGGCCATGAATGATCTCGAGGATCTTCATTCTCAATATTTGTGTGCCCTATCTGCAGATCCTGATGCTTCTCCCTCTCAGCTGATGCAATTTCCGAATGTCTAAAGTGTTTAAACTTTAAGTCCAAACATTTTATTTGCTGGATTTTTCTGTCCTCCTTTCCTTTGGCTTGTACCTCCAATAACTTTTGTGAATTTTAGCCTTATTTGTTTGTTTACGGATTTATCTAATGGTATATGCCTTTTCAAGATGCTGATCAAGCTATCTACTGACATAACATTTTCAAGACTTATTCCTTAAGGCCTTATTTGGACTTGCCTTATTAATCTTTTGTTGCTAAGGCTTTGTCCATGGACCGAGCTATTACAATATATGTTTAGAGCTTGTGTATTATCTTATGACAGTCGCCTTCTAACTAAATCGTTTTATGGCAGTCGTCTTATGACGTTGCTTTATAGGAGTGTTATCGGGCGTCCCCTGAACTCCTCATAAAGTCTTCGAATATACATGTATAATTTGCGCATGGTATTCTGATCGATCTTGTTTGAAAGTAATTTTTTGAAAAAACAAAGTGCGGAGGGCCTTTACATAGTAAGTGATGTGTATTTTCGAGCCTTAAAATTTATAACACGGATCACCTAGCGACTAACTACTACACACTTGCGGGTAGTGGACCCGTTTGTATGCAGTATAGTTAACTTGGTAAATACGAGGTCGAACACAAGGACTTTGTAAGCAATTGTTCAAATAAAGTAATTCAGATTAAAAAGAGGTTCTTTATGGCCGAGTTGCCACGTTGCAAAAGTTAGCAGAAAAAGTTAGTAATCCTGTAGGATTAATCGCAAGAAAGAGAATTTTGATTTTATGACAAAAGAAATTAAAAAGTCATCCGTCTTGACCTCGCTCAACAACATGTTCGGATTGCACATTAATGAAGTTCAAATTCAATTTTAGTTGATAAAGATAATGTGAGAAAACAAAAACACAAACTGGTACCACCAACGTTTGTAAAATTATTTAAATCACCTAATTAATTAGTTCTCTTGTAAAAGCTGGTACCACCAACGCTTAAAACAATTTCCCTAACTAACTAGTTTGTTTGACTATAAAATTAACAACTGTACCTATGTGAAGATAACGTGGTACCACCAACCGTTACACAACACGTTGACCAAATAACTCCTTTTATTAAAGGACATTCACTATCATACCATGAACTAGTGATAATTGTTTATAGACAAACAGTTAATAGAAAATCACACACGTATTCAACTAGTACCACTAACGAAGAACACGTATGCCACCAATATCAAAATAATAATTAATAAGGAATTAAATCATCAAGATCATGACACAACGTTAATTGAAATCAACTTTGAATTATAAAATTGTGCAATCCTACATATTGTATCACTACATCAAGACGGATGATAAAGAATTTAGCTACTCATGACAACATTAATAAAACTAACAATCATTATATAAATAAAATCCATAATAATAATTGTATAGTGATAAAGTATTATAATTAAGCAACTATTAATAAAAGAGAGAAGAAATCGAACGAGAATGTGGTTGCGTGCTTCTGCTGCTCGACTCTTCAATCCTCACGTACGAAAATTAGCTCCTCACAAACCGACACTTCGAACTCTCGTGCAATCCTCCAATCACCTCTCGTACGAAATATTATTATTGATAGATAAATTAGATTGATTCGTATGATCTCCACACTAGCCGATCAAAACTCTCCTTCCGTAAGAAACAAAAACCCTTTTTTTTTATATATTAGTCGATAGATGTTTTCTTACCTAGACTTCTTGTGCATCTAATGTAATATATATACAAATATGATTTACTTGCATGAGGTCCACTTTTGGTTTAAGTTCGGCCGACTTCAATTCCCATAGTAACCGACCTCCAATTGTTTCCTTGTTTTTTTTTTTGCTGGGCTGCACGCAAGGACAAGGGGCTAGGCCCATTTAAGTATGTTGATGTCAAATTATTGACTTGATGTCCACACATTCTTTTCTCTAATTGAGCCCACCGTCAGATTCATTTGAAGTAATTAATATAATTGGGACTTAATACTCATTGACTTGCAACTGGAGTGAAACATGAATTAAAAGACTTTATCTTGAGCATTTTATGGTACTCCACCTACATGAACCTACAATTCAAATATAATCAATTAAGTAACAAAATTCATTTAAACAGTTATTATTCAAGCATAAAAGAAATAATATCGCGTAAAATAATATGTGTAAAATAGGCGTTATCAAATTCCCCCACACTTTAGCTTTGCTTGCCCTCAAGCAATTTCAAAACAATTATTCCTTTCGTTAACGATCACAAAAACATGACAATTATTAAAAAGAAGCTAAACCATGATAGTTAGAAAACAAATGAGAATGGTTAAGCAGTTTTAATCTTAAATAAAAATTGAAATGTTTGACAATATTTGAATGGTCCACAAGCCTCGAAAACACGACTAAGCATTTTAATTAAATGAGAGAATAATATCTCAACTAACCTACTCCAACTAACAAACTATTGGGTTGAAATATTGTATCAATCACTCAAAGCCCAGTCGTGATGCATACTATTTTACCATAGGCTTGTTCTAGAATCAAATCTCCACCATCATGGCGTAAGCACCAAGCATAACTATCAAAAGAGGTATTTTATTCGGCTCTAATGTATATTCTGAAGGCTTACAAGGGTCATTAACATATGTGTATGGAAATTTGGGATATAATTGGTGTTAAAAAGAAATAACACAACAATTAACTAAGTTTTACATATAGTCTAGTCCAACACAACCCATGTCATTAGTTGTCATCTATCCAAAGCCCAAAAGACGTCATCCCGAAACTACTCCCCCAATAGAACGATAAAAACCGACACCATTGTGGTGTGTGACATTCAAAATGACTTATAACCACCATATCTTACCAATATTGACTTAAACGAACATGCCAACTTCAATGAAGATTATAAACAACAAAAGATTCTTTTAGTTGGTCTAATAAACATACCAACTTAAACATAAAATAAGCATTTAATAATTAAGCTTTTGTTGGTTTAAACTAACTTACCAACTTAATTTGATTTGTCGAAAATATGGGAAATACCAACTGACAGTCCAAGTTTGTTTTTTACTTTTTTACTTTTCTTTTCTGTTTTTCACTTTTTTTTTTTAATGAACTACTTTTACCCTGCCTAATTGGTATCCCCTTTTTGAACTTTAAATTACATTGACAAATCATAAATAACATGCTAAACCGAATAATCTAGACTTAATCCAAAATCATGACGAAATCAATCTACTCCCAATAGAGAATACACCAACCCGACACAACAAAGACAACCCAAACCATTCGACTAACATAGGCAACTAATGACCAACAATGGATTTCGACTATCGGTATGGCGAGGAAAGGTTAACATATTTAAGTGGATTTAAACACAAACGAACAAGGCGAGGCTCAACAGGTATTCTACAAGTTTCTTACACTAAAAATGAGTGCAACACGGGTTTAAACAAGGGTATTTACTAACCAATGTGGTTAGCTACTAAAACACATGCACAAAGACATAGTTAAACAATGATAAACATAACAAGGGGTGAAATAACAAAGAAAAACACGGTTTAAACCTAAGTTTGCCTCTTTATCATCTAGTTACACCTATATCACCGACGTGATCTCACTGCGATCTCGAAATAATCAACTAAGACAAGTTCTAGAATCAATGCGATCACTGGCACACTCATATCAAAGAAGAAATAATACGGAAATGGAAAATCAACCTTAAACTTGCACATCGTAGTTCAGAGCTCTAAAAAGATCCTTACTTCTGGATAAATCCAAAAGCCTATGAGAGGGACAAATTTACAAGGATAATAATTCAAAAACCGTAACACCTAGCATATATATAAATGAATCAAGACCTTACAAATTTGGTGTTTTGGGATATAAGTGTGCTAGTTATGTTATCAATCTAGAAAGGATTTGCCCAATTAATCATTCAAAACACATTTCACAAATTAAAAATTTTTTACCAAAGGAATTTATAGTTTAATTACTAATATGATTAAATCCTATATGACAAAGCAATTAAACTATAAGGACAAACAAACAAAAGTTTCAAAGTCTCCCAAATTAACCCGGCTTTTTCTTATTTACCTCTCCCCCACATTTGAGTTGTACAATGCCCTCAATGTACAATGAACTAAGACAAAACTATGGGAAATAGGGAAAAGTAAATAAAAGAGATAAAGAACTTAGAAACTTCCCGGGTTTAATGCGCATGCTCCAAATGCTCGGTTGAGTCAAAAATAATGTAAGTTAATTGCATCTCAACCGCATTTAACACCTTCCTCGAAGCTCTAACACACACTCAAACAAAAACATCAAACATACCAAAAGAAAAAGAAAATAATAACAATAACTATAAAACTGAAAATAAAAATCCTAAATACGAAAAAGAAACAACTACACTAAAAATCAAAATCTTTTTGGATTTTTTAACTTTTTCAATTTTTTTTTGGATTTTTTAACTTTTTCAATTTTTTTTGGATTTTTTAACTTTTTCAATTTTTTTTTGGATTTTTTTAATATAAAGAAAAATGAAAAGTAAAACTAAACAAGATAAGAAAAAGAACAAACATAATAAAGAGACTCGGGTTGCCTCCTGAGAAGCGCTTAATTTATTAACGAGTCTTTAGCTAGACTCGATCGCCGATTACTCTTCGAAATCAAACAATCGGAGTTCCTCAAAAGTAACTCCCTCCACGGCTTCTTCCTCATGATAAAGCTTCAATCTATGACCATTAACAATAAACGACCCTCCATCCTTTTTAAACAACTCAACGTATCCGGATGGGTAAACATGCTTAATTACATAAGGTCCTATCCAACGGGAAGTCAATTTAGGTTGCTTAATCTTAAACTTTGACAAAAACAATAAGACTTTATCACCAACTTTAAATTCTTTCCTACGAAGTCTTTTATCATGCCACACTTTTGTTCTTTCTTTGTACAACATGGAGTTATCATAGGCACCTAATCTAAGCTCATCAAGCTCATTCAATTGCAAAAACCTATGTTCACCTGCTTTTAACAAATCCATGTTACAATTCTTTAAAGCCCAATATGCCTTATGTTCAATTTCAACCGGTAGGTGACAAGTCTTGCCATAAAGAAGTCGGTATGGTGTAGTACCAATAGGCGTCTTATAGGCGGTCCGAATCACAAGTCTCCACTAGAGTTTTAGCTTCCTTGAAAATAGTTGGCCAATAGAAACCTGCATCATAAACTTTCTTACCGGTCACAGATGGTCCATAATCTCCACCGGTAGGGCCATGGTGACATGAATCCAAAATCTCTCGGGTTTCAGTACCAGAAACACATCTCCTGATCATTCCATCTACACACATTCTAAACAAATACGGTTCTTCCCAAAAATAATGCTTAATCTCAGAAAAGAATTTCTTCTTTTGTTGAGATGTCATTTCTTCAGGAAGAACGTTAGCACAAAGATAATTAGCAATGTCTGCAAACCATGGTTCTTTTTCACCTTGTACCTGCATCAAATCTTAATCAGGAAAATAATCATTAATCTCATGCTCTTGCAACTCCTCAAGGTGAGGGTTTTCGAGCCTACTTAAATGATCGGCTGCCACATTTTCTGCCCCCTTTTTATCCCTAATCTCAATGTCAAATTCTTGCAAAAGCAAGACCCAACGAATGAGACGGGGTTTGGCATCTTATTTGGAAAACAAGTACCTCAATGCGGAATGGTCGGTGTAAACTATGGTCTTATTTAAAACCAAGTAGGGACGAAATTTGTCAAAAGCATACACAACGGCCAACAACTCTTTCTCAGTCACAGTGTGATTTTGTTGGGCCGGATTCAAGGTCTTGCTAGCATAAGAAATGGGACGGAAATGTTTATCCTCCCTTTGTCCTAAAACGACCCCTAAGGCATAGTCACTAGCATCACACATTAAGTCAAAGGGTAATGACCAATCTGGTGAAGTCATAATTGGTGCATTAGTCAATTCTTTCTTTAACAAGTTAAATGCATTAAGACACTCATCATTAAACACAAACGGGGCATCTTTTTCTAACAACTTGGTCATTGGCCGGGTTATTTTTGAAAAATCCTTTATGAACCTACGATAAAAACCGGCATGACCCAAAAAGCTTCTAACTGATTTAACATTTGTCGGTGGAGGTAATTTAGCTATAACATCAATCTTGGTCTTATCTACCTCTAATCCCGACTTAGAAACCTTGTGTCCCAAAACTATTCCTTCTTTAACCATAAAATGACACTTTTCCCAATTCAAGACCTAGTGTGCCCGTTCATACCTTTCCAACATCTTATCAAGACTCTCTAAACAACTCTCAAATGAACTACCAAAAACCAAAAAGTCATCCATGAAAACTTCCATGGAGGTTTCAATCATATATTGGAAAATGGAAATCGTACATCGTTGAAAGGTACCGGGGGCATTACAAAGACCAAAAGGCATCCTCCTATAGGCATAAGTGCCATAGGAACAAGTAAACGTGGTCTTTTCTTGATCTTTAGGGTCAATGGGTATTTGAAAGTACCCGGAGAACCCGTCTAAAAAACAAAAGTACTCGTTACCGGCGAGCCGTTCGAGCATTTGATCAATAAAAGGCAATGGGAAATGGTCTTTGCGGGTTGCATCATTTAATTTCCGATAATCAATACATACCCTCCACCCGGTGACAGTTCTAGTGGGAATCAATTCATTTTTATCATTTAAAACAACGGTCATCCCACCATTTTTCGGTACACAATGTACCGGACTCACCCAAGAACTATCCGAAATGGGGAATATGATTCCCGCATCAAGTAGCTTAATAACCTCTTTTTTTACAACATCTTTCATATTTGGATTTAATCTCCGTTGTCTTTGCACAATTGGTTTAGCATTATCAACAAAGTTTATGGTCTGCTTACAAAATTCTGGACTTATACCCGGAATATCGGAAATTTTCCATGCAAAGGCTCTTTTATGAGACTTAAGGACGGTCAAAAGTCTAGATTTTTCATCCTCCAACAATGAAGATGAAATGACAATGGGTAAGAAAGATGTACCTTCAAGATAGGCATATTCGAGATGATCCGGCAAGGGTTTGAGTTCCAAATCGGTAGGAGGAGACTCAATCGATGTAAGCACCCGTGTGCTTTCACTAGTCGTGATCTCTTCAAAAGTCTCATCCTCTGGTGGAGTTTCATCAACACTCAATGCCATGATTTCTTGCATCATTTCTTCAACTAGCACTTTCTCTTCTTCACTACAAGCAAGCAATGCCTGTCCATCTTCCATGTCCAAGATATCCACGAGCTCTTTCTCCAAAGCATCTTCTTCTTCTTCTTCTTCTTCAATAACATCTATCCTGACACAAGATTCATCACACGAGTAAGGATGCTTAAGAGCCCTATCAACATTAAAAACTACCCGGTCTTCTCCGACACCTAAGGAAATCTCCTTAGCCTTAACCCGGATGATAGCATCCGCGGTCATAAGGAAGGGTCGGCCAAGAATTAGAGGCACATTAACATCCGCCTCCATCTCAAGAATAACAAAATCTACCGGGAAAATCATATGACCCACTTTAATTTGTAAATTTTCGCTATCCCCATGGGATATTGGAATGAACGGTCCGCAAGCCTAATGCTCATGCGGGTAGGGATCAATTCACCTAACGACAATCTTTTATAAACAGAATAAGGCATCAAAATAATGCTAGCCCCAAGATCGACCAATGCCTTATACAAACGAACACCAAAGAACAAGAGATAAGAAAACTCCCTGGATCTTCCAACTTAGGAGGAATCTCGTTCTTGATGATGGCGGAACACTCGGCACTCATGACTGTCGTCTTCGCCTCTTCCAACTTAATCTTATCCGTAATGAGTTCCTTGAGAAACTTTGCATAATTAGGCATACCTGCAAGAAGATCAACTAGAGGAATACTAATGTTAACACTTTGAATCAACTCAACAAACTTCTTGAAATTCTCCTTGATCTTTGCTTTCCTCAATCGTTGAGGAAAAAGTATCTTCGGCTGATACGGCTTAACGGGAGGTTTCTCAACAGTAGTCTTCTCAACAGTCTTGGATGGAACGGCCGGTGTCTTCACGGCTGGGTTCGGCTCCATCTCAATCTCATCATCAACAGCTTCATTGGCTTCAACCTGCACAATAGGAGTAATATCATTAGGCAAAGGATTTGCAGAATTATAAGTATTACCTACTCTTGTTGTGATCGCATTCACTTGCTCATTTCGAGCATTCGGATAGCAATACTTCTGTCCGGATCCTTGGTTATTCTGCTGAGGCCTAGGATTTTGCTGCGTATTACTCGGTAGTGTACCGAGTTGCCTATTTGAATTTCCTAACCTTTCGAGCTTTGCTTCTATATCCTGAAATGTAGCTTGAGTGCTCTTTGTACTTTGCTCCAGCTTATGAGTCAAACCGTCCAAACGAGTAGTCATAGAATCCCATGCAGAATGCATCTTCTTGGATTGTTCTTCCACTTTCTCATTAGTTGCTTTCCTGCTGATTGCTAAACCTGCTGAACCTATTGCCACCAAACCCAGAGTTGTTAGTATTATTAAATGAAGATGAGGGATAAGAAGTACCGGATTGCCGGTTTTGATAACCGGTGTTCTGGCTGTAGGATCCCTGCTGCTGATTCTGAACATAACTAACTTCCTGAGCTGGCTTGTCCGGGCAATCTTCCGAGTAATGATAATCTCCACAGTAGTCACAACCATCCGCTATGACCTTCACATCCCTTTCAATGCTCTTAAACCTTGCATCTTGGTTATCAAACCTCTCATTCATTTGCTTCGAGAGTGCCTTAACTTCAGCAACTAACCTTGACTCTTCACCACTTTCCACCTTAGCAACAGTCTTACTTCCCGATTTCCTACTTTGGATTTCTTCCCGGACAGAGAACTCCTTAGCCATGTCATCCAAGATTTTATAACCTTCACTTGGAGTCACATTATTCAAACTACCCCCAAACGCAGCTGCAAGTTCCCTTCTAGTCTTCCTAAGCAAACCATCATAGAAAATCTCAACCACTGCTTTAGTAGTCATATTATGACCTGGACAATTTCAAAGCATTTCCTAATACCGTTTCCAAGAATCAACTACATCTTCACCCACATCTTGAGTAAATGCTCTGATCTTATTTTCCAATTGTCTTTGAGTTCTTACTAAATAGAACTCATCAATAAAACCTTCTCGAAGTTCAACCCATGTGGAGTACAAGTCATCCGGTTGTTCCTTGAGCCAAGCTTTTGCATCTCCACAAAGAGTAAGTGGAAAGAGCTCAAGTTTCACGATGTCATTTTGTCCTTCTCCATAATTGTAAAACCTACAAATCTTTTCAAACCTTTCCAAATGGCCGTAAGGATCACTGTTTGTCACTCCATCGAACTTCTCTTCCTCAACACTCTTCAAGTGATTTCCTTTAAGATTAAAATTCAACCCGGTGGCTGGAGAACGAATAGCATTGCCACGGTTGGCCGGTATGTTTCTCTTTCGATCCCCGTAAAGACAGTTGTTGGGGTTGACTGGTTGTTCCTGATCACCCTTTCTTCTTGCCTGAACTGGTTGATATACCCGAATAATTACTACTGAACCAGGTATAGAAGTTTTGTCCTTATTATCTTCCTCTTCTGAATTATCACCTGATTTTAAAACACCACCTGATTCTAAGAAATCGGTGCTGAACTGGATCCCTGTCAGTGAATCTTTCTTTAAATAATGTTGATCCAAATCAATGTCCTCTTGGACTTGCTCTGCAGTTTCTGGATCTATCCTGTTAGATGTAGAGGCCTCCGTGTTGCTGAGTGACAATAAGTGACGTCTGGCTCTTCCTGGATTAGACTGAAGACTAACCAAAGGTTTTCCAGAAGCTCTTGTGTTCATCAACTACTAAGAACCTGCACAATCACCACAAAACAAAACGTTAACTGCACCTGGGACAAAAAGAAATAAATTAAAAACAAAAATAAAATCTATCTAATAAAGCAATTAACTTTCTCACAAATGAACGCAAGAAAGGATCGAACCACTAAATTAAACAACTACTTAAACTTAAGTCCCCGGTAGTGGCGCCAAAAACTTGATGTGTATTTTCGAGTCTTAAAATTTATCACACGAATCACCTAGCGACTGACTACAACACACTTGCGGGTAGTGGACCCGTTCGTATGCAGTATAGTTAACTTGGTAAATCCGAGGTCGAACACAAGGACTTTGTAAGCAATTGTTCAAATAAAGTAATCCAGATTAAAAAGAGGTTTTTTATGGCCGAGTTGCCACGTTGCAAAAGTTAGTAATCCCGTAGGATTAATCGCAAGAAAGAGAATTTTGATTTTATGACAAAAGAGATTAAAAAGTCATCCGTTTTGACC
This sequence comes from Erigeron canadensis, assembly GCF_010389155.1. Lineage (NCBI taxonomy): Eukaryota > Viridiplantae > Streptophyta > Magnoliopsida > Asterales > Asteraceae > Erigeron > Erigeron canadensis. The sequence goes on from NC_057766.1 coordinate 12,464,553, forward strand.
TCGCTCAACAACATGTTCGGATTGCACATTAATGAAGTTCAAATTCAATTTTAGTTGATAAAGATAATCGTGAGAAAACAAAGACACAAACTGGTACCACCAACGTTTGTAAAATTATTTAAATCACCTAATTAATTAGTTCTCTTGTAAAAGCTGGTACCACCAACGCTTAAAACAATTTCCCAAACCAACTAGTTTGTTTGACTATAAAATTAACAATTGTACCTATGTGAAGATAACGTGGTACCACCAACCGTTACACAACACGTTGACAAAATAACTCCTTTTATTAAATGACATTCACTATCATACCATGAACTAGTGATAATTGTTTATAGACAAACAGTTAATAGAAAATCACACACGTATTCAACTAGTACCACTAACGAAGAACACGTATGCCACCAATATCAAAATAATAATTAATAAGGAATTAAATCATCAAGATCATGACACAACGTTAATTGAAATCAACTTTGAATTATAAAATTGTGCAATCCTACATATTGTATCACTACATCAAGACGGATAATAAAGAATTTAGCTACTCATGACAACATTAATAAAACTAACAATCATTATATAAATAAAATCCATAATAATAATTGTATAGTGATAAAGTATTATAATTAAGCAACTATTAATAAAAGAGAGAATAAATCGAACGAGAATGTGGTTGCGTGCTTCTGCTGCTCGACTCTTCAATCCTCACGTACAAAAAATTAGCTCCTCACAAACCGACACTTCGAACTCTCGTGCAATCCTCCAATCACCTCTCGTATGAAATATTTATTATTGATAGATAAGTTAGATTGATTCGTATGATCTCCACACTAGTTGACCAAAACTCTCCTTCCGTAAGAAACAAAAACCCTTTTTTTTATATACTAGTCGATAGATGTTTTGTTACCTAGACTCCTTGTGCATCTAATGTAATATATATATACAAATATGATTTACTTGCATGAGGTCCACTTTTGGTTTAAGTTCGGCCGACTTCAATTCCCATAGTAACCGATCTCCAATTGTTCCTTGTTTTTTTTTCTTTTTTCTGGGCTGCACGCAAGGACAAGGGGCTAGGCCCATTTAAGTATGTTGATGTCAAATTATTGACTTGATGTCCACGCATTCTTTTCTCTAATTGAGCCCACCGTCAGATTCATTTGAAGTAATTAATATAATTGGGACTTAATACTGATTGACTTGCAACTGGAGTGAAACATGAATTAAAAGACTTTATCTTGAGCATTTTATGATACTCCACCTACATGAACCTACAATTCAAATATAATCAATTAAGTAACAAAATTCATTTAAACAGTTATTATTCAAGCATAAAAGAAATAATATCGCGTAAAATAATATGTGTAAAATAGGCGATATCAGTAAGGTCCATACTACCTTAGCTTTTCCATTGTTGCTTCCTGTGGTCCGGGAATTCCCTTAGTCTTGCATATGGAGGTTCTGTTTTTTTTTTTGTAGGAGCTTAGTGCCTCTGCCTCGGTTTTGCTTGCGCTATTAGCTGGAGGCTAGGCCCTTTGAATGCACTTGTTCACCATCTTGCGGGAAGTCCTTTATTGAACATTGTGTCTGATTTTTAATTCAATCCGGTATTCGTTGCTTATGCTCCTTTCCAGATGCCTGAATTTTCCTGCTGCTATGGCGTCCTCTATAGCACGCAACAGGCTTGGACATGAGTCCGTGTTATGTCCATGGTCTTTGTGGAAGTCACAATACTTGCTTTGATCCTTTTTCTTGGTTATTAGTCTGGGTGGGGTAGGGAATGTTTGTGCCACCGCTTCTGTCGCAAGAATTTGTTTTGGTGACTTTTTGAGTTTCATTAATATTATCCTCTTCCCCCTAGTGCCTTCACTGTTGGCTATGTCTTGATTTCTGTCGACCCAAGCATGGGCCCTCATTACAAGCTCGTTGTATGTCTCTGGTAAATTTTCTTGATTTCCCCCTAGTGCCTTCACTGTTGGCTATGTCTCTGATATTCTCTGGGTTCCGGGTAGCCCACTAATCTCTTGGATTTCCACTGTGTACCTGGCCATAAATTTCTTAATTGTTTCTTCTTTGTATCGTTTTATGTCATGTGCTACTAGGTATGTCTTTCTACGATTCCTTGATATGCCGAATCATGACACAAATTTAGCTTCAACGTCTCCAGAGGTCCTTAAATTTTCACTCCACTCCTTTGCTTTCCCAGTTAAAGACTGGAAGAAGGCCCGCCAAAATCGTCCTTGGATCCTATCTCCGTGTTGCTGCAATCCTGGAAAAGCGACTTAGGAAGTCGGTTGGGTCTCCTTCGCCGTTATAGCGTATCCCTTCGACTTGCGCTTCTTCCTCTTTTGTCAGGATATCTGGTACTGTTGCTATAGCCAGGTTATCTGCATTATTCATTTCGGATGAAGGAGCGTTTTCTTCTTGAAGGTTTCCTGAGGCAGGGTGACATCTTTCCTAAGCTGGGGAAACAGGCTCTGGTTCGTATACTTGATCTATTTCCCTTAGCCGTCTTATGATCGCCCATAACACGTCATAGTTTGCCTGTACATAAGCGTCGGTAATCTCCTTATCTATTAATGTGGATATCTTTCCTTTGGATTCCTCCAACAGCCTTGCAGGTGACATATTTCCCTGAGCTGTCGGGCCTGGAGGTCCTTCCATGTATTCAGAAGTATTCCTCATTTTGCCTGACTCTGTCCTTCTAGACTTTCTGGGCGTTAAGGCATTTACATTCGGGAGCATCATCTCCAGTTCTTCTTTTATCAACCCGCTAGAGGTTGTGCTTATGCCTATGTCCGAGGGTCCCCGGGAAAAATTGTGTCGGCCCGGGCACGAAACGTCCACCTCTGGCTTCATCCGCTTACGTTCCCTGGTAGGGAGGTTTTGTTGCAGGCTTGCTGCTTTGGCTAACCCCCCTTCTGGACGGGGTGGGATGTCGAGCTCTTTACCCCCATTTTCGATGGTCGGGGGCTGCTGGGCGAGCTCATTACGGACCTAGTTTCGCGGTTCCGACACGTATCCTGTTTGGATAGTGTTTTGCTGATGCGACACAAGTGCTCCTACCGGCGGTCCCTTCGAGGTTGTCACCGGCTTTTCCTGGCTTTCCGACGTCGTCATACCATGGAGTAGGCCTTCCAGCTTCGGACCAGATGTAGCGCTTCCTTTATCAGGTAGCTCAAGCACGGGTGTGTTTTGTGTGCGTGCCACTGGCAAAGCGCTCCCTTTGCTTGTCCCTTTCTCCGTATGTAGCGCTCTTAACGGACCGTTCTGATATTCTGGCGTAGCTAGGCTTCCCTTGCCCGATTGTCCGACTTTCTGGGTTCGGATATATAGACCTGGGGAATGCTGCTCGCTCGGGCTCTGGCTCTGGCTTTCCTGACCAGGTCCATCGTTCTCCCATTGATGTCTTTGCGCCTCCGGTGTTCTTTCGGCCGCCCGCGTTATGACGATGTGTGCATCGCCCAGCGCCTCTGACATTCGGAACATTTTGTGATATCGTTTATCAACTTGTTGTTTGCTTTTGAGGTAAGCATGGTTTCCTTGCTCCCTCCAACCCTACCTGACGACGTACTTCAGCGTATGCCGACCGGGCTAGCGTTTGTTTGAGAGAAGACGCGAGATCACCTTCCTAACCACCGGCATAGCTGGTTTCCTTGTCACCGTCTTTGCTGTCACTGTGAGTTGCCTTTGACCCGTGCTTTTCTGATAGGGAATCTGAGTTTGACATAATGCTCTAATTCTGATCGTGGCTAGGTTCGGTTTTGAGGACAAAGTGTCCTACGGATGGCGCCAATTTGTTTGATCAAATAATCGCACTATGACTCAACCGGAGGTGTGAGCTAGGTTGTGGGTGTTGAACTGCGATTCCCTTACGGTCAGAGGGTCCGAGAGATCGCTTTATGCCGGATGGTTTGATGGCTAAGTCGAATCGATTCGTTCGACTTAGGATTTACTTAAAGGATGAATAAACCGTATGTTAGGATTTTGGAATTATGTAAAAGACTTATTCGGAAGTCGAATAAGTTGTAAGGGTTTATAAGTTGATTTGTGCTCGACTTAAGGGTTCAAGGATGATTCGAATGCCTATGCCGTGAGGTTCCTCCTCTATTTATATAGAGGGTGGATAACTTCGAGAGGAGGGTATGAGAATTAGGGTAAATCTCTTTCTCCTTTGTAAATATCTTGTTTCCTTCTTGAGGAGATTTGTGGTAATTTTGTTACCTAATTATGTCCGGGTATATCGGAGCTTTAGTATATATCTTTGATAAGATTAATTGCGGAATAGATTATGTCCGTCCTTTATTGTACATTGTAAGTCCCAACTATTACTAGATGGGTGCTGAAGACACCTCTATGTCGATGGTGAGTGAACTTTGCAACACAATCAATTAATCTGTATATGACCAGTTTAGATTGATTGTGTACCAGGTTAACTGGAGTAAATGTATTAAGGTGACAGAATACGTAAATTAGTACAATGCAATAATATGAATGTCAAGTATATAAATTGGTGAGACAATATGTAATTTTCAAGTGTATTTTATTGATAAATTGTTTAAATAAAATACAAGGTTGTTGCGGAACCAAGATAATACATGAATGTAAATATCCTAACAACCCATGAATTACAATTGATCTAAACTTGGAAATTCTCCTAAACAATCGAAACACTTAAAGTTGTGAAATGTTCCTTTTTGCGATTGAGAGAATGTTGCACAAGTTCACCAATATTGCAGAATATATGTATTTTCAAAGTTGTTGAAAATGCTTGTGCAGCGACCTCTATTTATAGTCGAAGATTGAGCATGGGGATCTCAACTTCGACGTAGAAATATGGTTGACAGCACACAAAAGTATTGTTTAAATAATCCTTTGTGTGTGCTAAATAAAGTAAGACAAAAGGTTACTTTATTCAACCACTCTACATCTTTGCACCTTTATCCAGGAACAATATCATTGTCCGGTTAAAAGGATGTAGAGTAAAAAGGTCCTCCTCGTAATCAGTGTAAAGCTTTGTAAGAGCATTTACACTGGAGGATTCTCTAGTTGATTGATCTGGTAGATTGTCAACTGGGTTTCGCTGCCATTGCCAATCTCTGTCTTCTATTTGTTGTCTTTGACTTCAGCTGGAAGGTCTTCAGATTCTAGTCTTCAGATCTCAACTGGAGGAAGTCATCAGATGCTAAACATGTACAATGCAACTGGACTTTTAATATTTCGGACAATTCTGCATGCTCTCCAGATGTCGCTGGAGAGCTCCAGTTTAGCTTAAACTGGACCTAACAAATTCCCCCTAATTGTCCTGAAATATTGCCAAGTATTTCAAACTTGTTTCTATACAAGTTTAAGTTTGAAATACTTGAGTTTGATAAAACCTATTAAGTTTCCAAGACAATTTTATAGATCATCAAATGTCTTGGATTTCGTTTTAATTGATTGTAGATCTTATCAGATATCTTACTTGTGAGTTACAACCTGGCAACTTGTATATACACAACATTTACAAAAAAGTTACAAGAAAGTAAACAAAATTACAAGCAGATAGATAGAAGGAAAACTTAAACAGATGGCCCTTCGCCAGTTTTCCTTCTTTTTGTAACTGATGAAATTGGTTGTGTGTCCTCAAGATCAAGGCCTAATCTTTCCTCAATGTTTTCCTTGAACTTGATAAGATTTTGCAATACGTATTCCCAGCCCTTTTCAACCTTGTTCTTCCTCTGCCTCCCTTCCAGCAGCCTCAACATCTCTACGTGCTCAGAATGACCATACTGATGGACATCCGGGTTCTCAGTCGTTCTCTTAGGTCCACCAAAGTATTGTACCTCAACAACAAAATGCTTAGCACCAGGCTTGATCGAAACTTTAATATCAGTAATCTTACCTCTATTGTGCCTTCGACGCTGTACATCAGACAAATATGTGCGAGCCTCAGATTCATTTGTCAGTTTAATCTTGCTCGTGCTCAGCTTTTAAGTAGCAGCTCGAATATCATCAGTTGTGGGTTCAGATGGTTCTACCCAAGTCCTTAGATTTGCATCCCTTGGCAAAGCCTTTTGTTTTCTTCCTTTGGACTTGGGTGGATTCAACACTTTGGTGACCGCCTTCTTTACCTGCTCAGTTCTCTTGAGAATCCCTTCAGACCTAATCTCTCTGGCCTTTTCCACCGACACATTCAAACACTTGGCATCCAGTTCGGCCTCATCATCCTGATAGTGTTTGTCCAGTTCAACTTCAAGCATCTCCTTCAGTGCATTGACTATCCTTGGATCTTCTTTGATTTTCTTGTATTCAACAAGTGTCAAGCCAAGGAGTTGAGCATCAGTAATATCAACAAGAGGGGTTGGAAGATTTTTTCTTGATTCAAATTGGATTGCTTTCATCTATTTCTTCCTTTCCTTGACTAGGTATCCCACTCTTGCTAACTTCTGACTCTCGCTTTCAGTAACTGGAGGCAACAAATCAACATTGCCAGTTTCCAACATGGGTGCATCGGTGGCCGGTTCCATAGATTCATCAGCAATGGCCTTTCCCTTATCAACACTCCCCTTCACCACATCATCAAACACTTCAAACACCTGCTCACCAGCTTCAGTACTGGTAGCAACCACCATCTCCTTCCCTTTACCTAAAGTCTCCACAAGAGTGCAAGGGGCATGAACAGACCTTTCCCCCTTGGTAGCATCTAGTCCTTGCCTGCTAGCATCAAAATCGGCATGACTGGAGGGCAAGCGATCTAGAGGCTGCCATGATTGCATTGTCTTGCACTCTTTGAAGACTCCACAGATCATGCAAACTGTCCTCCACAGATAATTGATCTCCTGAGACTGAGTCATAACGTTTCCACTTGTTTGCTCTTGACTTTGTAAGATTTGTTTGAGTATGGAGAGATCATCTGGAGAAAGCCCAGTTGCAGGGACTTCCTTAACTCCTTCAGGAACAACCTCCCTTCCTTTGCCAACTTCAGTGGTTAGATCAGATATAGCAATTGAGTGTTCAGACACTTTGCTGGCCAGCGTATCCAGACTGCACCTCAACCGATCAATCTCAGGTGTAATTGGAGTGAGATCGACCTGGGGCGTTGCAATCTTGGTGATCTCAGACATCACCTTTTCGATCAAGTTATTCTTACTGGCAGCCAAAGTTTCTTCGATCTTAAGACCCACTGAAGAGGCCAACTAACTTCCAAGCTCCGTCACATCTAGGCCAGGTTTGTTACACAGCTCTTGCACCTGCCTTTCCAGATTTTTAATATCAACCTCTGATGATCTGACAGTACTGTTCAGCAGGTTAGATATTGAAGATGTGACTCCAGATTGAGTCAGTGCGAATGCCTCCTTTAAAGATGTTGCCAGTTGGTTGGAGGATTCCACTAACTCGTTCAGCTTGCCAAACACCAAGTCCTCATTGGCAGAGAACTTGTTGATCCCGAGGTCAACCACTTTAACATTTTGCAAATGATCCTTTTGGTACCTGGAGAGGGACTTGGTGTTTTTATCAAGTGTCTTTTGAATCTCTTCCACCCTCGTGAGAAGGTTCGAGAGATCAGCTTAGAAAGACACAAATTGGCTTTCCAGTGACGGAGGAGAAGGAGTCACTGGACTAGCCCTGAAAGCTACAGGTGCAACTGGACGAGGTATGACAATATCTGGTTCTCCAGTTGCAGTAGCGTCAGTTGATAGAAGATGAGGGGTTGTAGAAATGAAGGGAAGAGATTCAATTTGTCGTTCATGCTGAGAACGCTCAGGTGTGAACGAAGGCGACGGTGGTGTTAGGATGTGTTTATTTCTAGGCACACCCATAGAAGAAAGTAGTTGGCGAGAGGCGAATATAGGAGGTATATCTAAGCTTTGTAAATTTGTTGGGGAAACTGAAACATGTGGTTCTTAGGGTTGACCAAGGAGAGAAGGGAGCTGATCAAGTACAGTTGCATCAGCCATCTCTTGGTCAGATTCAGTCTCAGATGAGTCCGAAGACTCAAGCTGAAACTCACCCTCATTTATGCCAAGATCCATAAATGTTGGGGGTGGCTGAACAAGTTGTTCAGACTCCTGATGACCAGTTTGAGTAACCTCAGTGGTTTCATCAGTTATGGGATCCGTTGCCAAAGCATCTTCTCCCTGGACAGAGGTAACTGGTGCCTCAATTACAACTGCTCTATCCTCAGTTGCAATATCACTGGCTGCGGCTTCAGAGACCACAGTCATAGGTTGTGACTGGTCAGATCTAGCAAGTCCTGATCTGGATCTCCTTCTGCTTTTGGAAGATCTCCTTGCTTTAGGAACCTCCTGGACTCCAGCTTCTGCCACAGTCACAACACCGGCAGACGAACTGGTGGGTCCCTCATTATTTTGAGGCCCGCCCAGTTGCCTTTCTGACTCACCAGATGGTGGTGCATCAGTTCGAGAGAATGCAAAAATCATTCTCGGGGAAATCTGGACTTCATCAGAAGTGGACACCAGATTGTCCAGATTCCTTAAAAGTTCTGGCACAGAGAACAAGGATTGTGTATTGTTGTATTCTTCTCTGCCCAGAATATGAATGAAACAGAGGGACAAAAATATTGAGAAGGGGACACAAGGACCCCTGTTGCCTTTCAACTTAAACACCAGGCTTCTGAATAGGATACCAGCAAAATCCACCCTAGGCTTTGGCAGATCTAAGCTGGGTTGAAGCTATGCAAGAAGAACTCAACCAGTTTGAGAGGAACAATGTTTGGGAGCTTGTTCCTTGTCCTCCAGGGTTAAAGAGAGAACCCATTGGAACAAGGTGGGTCTACCGGAACAAGATGGATGAAGATGGCAACGTTATAAGGAACAAAGCAAGATTGGTTGCCAAGGGTTACTGTCAAGCAGAAGGTGTTGATTTCGATAAAACTTTTGCTCCAGTTGCAAGACTTGAAGCCATCGGAATTTTCTTGGCTTATGCTGCTCACTTGCAGTTCAAGGTCTTCCAGATGGATGTAAAAAGTGCGTTTCTGAATGGCACGTTGGAAGAAGAAGTGTATGTTACGCAGACTCCAGGCTTCATAAATGAAAAGCATCCTCATTGGGTATATAGACTGAACAAAGCTTTGTATGGTCTTCGACAAGCCCCAAGAGCCTGGTATGACACTCTAACTAAACATCTTCTCAAAAATGGTTTTCAAAGAGGTGCAATAGATAATACCTTGTTTATCTTGAAAGAAAAAGGTAATATCTTGCTGGTACAAATTTATGTTGATGATATTATATTCGGGTCAACTGATGATGAAATGTGTAAAAGGTTTTCGAAAATTATGTCTCAAGAATATGAGATGAGTTTAATGGGTGAATTAACATTTTTCTTAGGTTTACAAATCAAACAAACCATGGATGGTATTTTTATTAACCAAGAAAAATATGTCAAAGATTTGTTAAGAAAATACAAATATGATTCTATCCCAAGTAAAACCACACCCAAATGGCAAACCAATGGACCAAAAAGAATATCGTGGAATGATTGGTTCACTGATGTATTTAACTGCCAGTCGACCAGATATAATGTTTGCATCATGCTTATGTGCCAGATTTCAGGCAAATCCAAAAGAATCACACTTGCATGCTGTTAAACGCATTTTCAGGTACCTGAAAGGGTGCCCTTGCCTTGGTCTTTGGTATCCCAAAGGCTCAGGGTTGGATCTAATGGGTTATTCAGATTCAGATCATGCAGGTTGTAAGATTGATAGAAAATCCACAACTGGTGGATGTCACTTCCTAGGGGGAAAACTGGTGAGTTGGACCAGTAAGAAGCAGACTTCGGTCTCAATGTCTACTGCTGAGGCAGAATACATTTCTGCGGCCAGTTGCTGTGGCCAGATTCTCTGGATCAAAAACCAGTACTTTCTTAGTATACTTGAGTTCAATTCTCTTGATGAGAGAGATAATTTCACCAGGTGCATTACTCTTTGATCTGATAAATATCACCCAACAAAATCTGGTGTATTCATCAACCACAACTAAAGTGTATCTCTTACCAGCTTTAGTTTGAACATTCACTGGACCAAAGAGATCCATATGAAGCATGTGAAGAGGTTCAGTGATACTGAAATTTTGCCTGGTCTTGAAACTGGGTCTTTCCTTTTTGCCCATTTCACACCCTGGACATGGCTTCTACTTTTTAAAGGAAAACAAAAGTATCCCATCAACCAGTTGCTTCCTTGACAACTTGTTGATATTTTTGAAATTAAGGTGGGATAACCGTTTATGCCACAGCCAGTTGGTGTCCTCATCAGCCTTGACATAGAAACAATGCTCTTTTGGAGCAGGCTCCATGTCCATGATGTAAACATTCCCTTTTCTTGGTGCAATCATGACTACCTTCCAATCCTTGTTAAAAACAGTGCCTTGAGCAATGTCGAACAGTACCCTATATCCATCATCAGAAAGTTGGCTGACACTTATCAGGTTATATTTCAAACCATTGACAAACGCAACTTTTGTGAACTGGATCTGCCCATTGTCAACAACACCATATCCTTCAGTTTTCCCACTTCCATCATTACTAAATGTCACTGCTGGTCCAACGCAGACAGTGAACTCTTCCAGCAGGGGCTTACATCCGATCATAGTCCGGCCAACTGCGCTGTCCAGATACCAAATATTTCTCTTCCGATCGCCCTGCACACCCAAGTAAGTGATTAGTTATTTTTGTGAACCCATCTTTTCTTGATGGGTCCACTGGACTTCTTCTGAGAAGTCCCAGGAGCTTGACTTGGTGTAGAATTGGATGAAGAAACTGGAGGGTTCTCTCCAGCTTCTGGAGTAAAAACAATTGGTTTTAGTGGAACATTAACCTCCTTTTTCTTTTCGATGTTTGCTCCTTTCTGAGCAGATTGTTTTATCTTTTGTTTTTGAGGAGGAGGTTTGACATTTTGTTTTTCAACTGAAGAAGATGCAGCTCCTTCCAAATTTTTAATTCTGGCAGTACAACTTTGCACCTGCCTTGACAAATTTTGGAGTTGACTCTCCATTTTCAACAAAATGTTTTTTTCATCAGACTGCTGGCCTATGGACTTGGGCTCAGCGGGGGTTTTAGTCTTATGAGTTGAGGACTCATTTGACTTGTGAGGTAAAGGATTATCACCAGATTCCTTTTTAACTGAAGCTTTACCCTTCTTGGCTCCAGTTTTGACCTCAACAAGGTTGGTCTTAGTGGATTCAGATTTGACAATGTCAGAGGAATCATAAGGAGTTTCAACTCTAACAGATTCTGGCAATTGGTGAATTGTGGGTAAAACAGCTGCCATCTGAAGATCACCAGATTTCCAGGCAGTTTTTTGAGCATCAATGGTTTTAGAAAAAGCGTCATAATTTTTACCAAATGCTTGTACCCAAGAATTGATAACCATGTGTTCCTTTTCAAGATCAAATTTTAGTTTTTGGTTATCTCTTTTCAATGCCTCATTTTTCAAATCTGACTCTTTAAGAGCCAACTGGACACTTTGCAAATCATTTATTTGACCTTTCATGTTGTTAAATTCAACCAAAACTGTTTCTAAGTATCTTTCACAGTCAGTTCTCATGGTTTCAACAAATAACAAGTCATCATTCAATGATTCAGCAATATCTAGTTTCAATTCTGAATCTATCTCGACATCATAATCCCTTACCTTTTTTAAAATGATGTCAACCCATCTTCCTGACACAACATCATCTTTCACCACTGGTTGTTGATTCTCCAATGCCATGAAACACACATCTCTAATCTCTTCTTCATCATCAGATGAATCATCAGAGAGTTCCCATTTCCCTTCAGTTTGAGCCATCATGCACTTGTTCTTTTCTTTCTCCATTTCTTGTTCAAGTGACATGAGAGCAATCTGGGCCTTAAGTTTCTTGTATTTGGCCTTATAATCATCAGTTTTAACAAAGTTTGGGACAATGGTACCAGTTTGGTTGTTCATCTGACTAGATTTGCATTCCTTCATGAAATGGCCTTTCTTACCACATTTGTAGCAGGTAAGATTAGCCTTATCCATAGAAATTGAACTGGAAGCAATATTGGATCCATTAAATCGATTAGATTTATGCTTAAACCTATTAAAGGTTTTAGCAATCATGGCTACCAGATCATCATCGTCAGTTTCCTCACAACCATCACTAAGATTTGTGGTTAGGCCAGAGTTCAGTAAGTTGTTTAACATTTCCTTCATAGAATGTGACTGGACATTCTCAGTAGACATTAAAGCAGCACAAGGTTGCCCAGAAAAGTTGGCAGCCTTGGAACTCTTTGCATGGTTTAAAGCATCTTGCTCAGCCAATAATCTTGCAGCATCGTTATCTTCAGTGAATCTAAAGGCTCCATAAAGGGAAGCAAGAGTATGACTATGCAAGGTCTTTCCTTGTCTTAAGACAAGAACCATGTGTGCCCATTTGGATGGCAAAACATCACAGAATTTTTCAAGAAGAATATCCTTATCCTTCTCCACTCCCAAGCCTCTAAGTTGATTAATTAGGCCAGTAAATCTGGTATAAGTACCAGTTAAACTTTCATTTGGAAGAGCAAAGAAGGATTCATACTTCTTGTTAAGAGCAACCTTTCTAGTGACAATTGTGTCATTTCCTCCTTCAAACTGGAGAACTAATTCATCCCACATAGATTTTGCACTAGGAAATAACACAAGGGTAGGAATTAGTTCCTCAGGTATAGCAGAAAGGATCATGTTTTTCAGTTTGAAATCAAGATCAACCAATCTGCAATCCTCATCTGACCAATGTTCCTCAGATTTCTCCCTGGTGCCTCTTCTCCCAGTAGGGTCGAGAAGAGGGCTAGCACCACTGGACATGGGTATATATGGTCCATCTTTACGGATTTTCAACATATACCTCTCTATCCCACCAAAATGCAAGAGCATTCTAGCCTTCCATGTACCAAATGAATCACCATTCCCATCAAATTTGGGAACAGCAATATACTAGAGTTGGAGTAATGTACATGAACGTGGTTAGCTCCAGGAGTAGGAGGAGGAGGAAGAGGAGGGTTAGTATCTAAAGGAGTAGCAATATTAGGATTAGATTCATTTGGACCAGAACCATTCTCACCTTCAGCAGCCATCGAAGCAGACCTAGGTTATAGAATTGAAACAATTCAACCTGCCCGCTCTGATACAACTTGTAAGTCCCAACTATTACTAGATGGGTGCTGAAGACACCTCTATGTCGATGGTGAGTGAACTTTGCAACACAATCAATTAATCTGTATATGACCAGTTTAGATTGATTGTGTACCAGGTTAACTGGAGTAAATGTATTAAAGTGACAGAATACGTAAATTAGTACAATGCAATAATATGAATGTCAAGTATATAAATTGGTGAGACAATATGTAATTTTCAAGTGTATTTTATTTATAAATTGTTTAAATAAAATACAAGGTTGTTGTGGAACCAAGATAATACATGAATGTAAATATCCTAACAACCCATGAATTACAATTGATCTAAACTTGGAAATTCTCCTAAACAATCGAAACACTTAAAGTTGTGAAATGTTCCTTTTTGCGATTGAGAGAATGTTGCACAAGTTCACCAATATTGCAGAATATATGTATTTGCAAAGTTGTTGAAAATGCTTGTGCAGCGACCTCTATTTATAGTCGAAGATTGAGCATGGGGATCTCAACTTCGACGTACAAATATGGTTGACAGCACACAAAAGTATTGTTTAAATAATCCTTTGTGTGTGCTAAATAAAGTAAGACAAAAGGTTACTTTATTCAACCACTCTACATCTTTGCACCTTTATCTAGGAACAATATCATTGTCCGGTTAAAAGGACGTAGAGTAAAAAGGTCCTCCTCGTAATCAGTGTAAAGCTTTGTAAGAGCATTTACACTGGAGGATTCTCTAGTTGATTGATCTGGTAGATTGTCAACTGGGCTTCGCTGCCATTGCCAATCTCTGTCTTCCATTTGTTGTCTTTGATTTCAGCTGGAAGGTCTTCAGATTCTAGTCTACAGATCTCAACTGGAGGAAGACATCAGTTGCTAAACCTGTACAATGCAAGTGGACTTCTAATATTTCGGACAATTCTGCATGCTCTCCAGATGTCGCTGGAGAGCTCCAGTTTAGCTTAAACTGGACCTAACATACATCTCCTCGGAGCTCGGTATTTACTACCTTCGGAGCTCCGGGATGATCATATTAATCGGAGGTTAGGCTCCGTTATGGGTTTACTTGTACGAAGATAACTTCGTATTCTGCTTTTGCTTTGGTTACGGAGCTAGAGCTCCGTATGGGTATATCATCAGGGTCGACATATGCGATTTGTGAGATCCATGAAGAGTGCAGGCACGTTCGTCAAACCGAATGACACTACTAGAAATTTGAAATGTCCATCACTAAAAGCTGTCTTGGTATGTCTTCTTCGCGGATTCTAAGCTGATGGTAGCCCAAACGAAGGTCTATCTTTGAGAAATACTTAGCACCTTGCAACTAATTGAATAAATTGTCGATTCTGGGTTGGGGATATCGATTCTTGAATGTTAGGTCGTTCAGCTCACGATAGTTGATACACACACGAAATCCCTTATCTTCTAACTCTTGCGACTGTTTTACGAGTTCTTGCATTTCAGAAGGAGCTAAATGGTACGGTGACTTTGCTACTAACGTAGCATTAGGTACGAGATCGATTCTAAATTCAACTCGTCAAGACGGAAGCAATCCTGGAGGTCATCAGAAAATAGATCGGGAAAACGCGTACTATCGGCATATCTACTCGTTTTGACCACTTCAGTTTTTGTGCTCATAAGATTTCGTTTGTTTGAGTCAGATTGTTCACCTTAGATTCCTAGTAAGCCTCCCCTACTCTAAGGGTTTCTAAGGATTTTTGCGCGACACACGATGACTACATCTAAGAGGGATAACCAATCCATCCCCACATTTACATCAAAACTACCCATATCAAATAGGACTAGGTCTATATAGAATGAACGAGTATCAAGTGTTAACACACATCTAGGCACAATTTGATACAATTTAGAGATTCCACTACTAGCTACTTCAATTTCATAATATGCATGGGTACGAACAGCTTTCACATTTGGAAAGTACACGAAGTTGTTAAGATAAAGTTGTAGCCGACACCCGAATCGAATAACATAATAGCCATATGGTTGTTTAAGAGAAAAGTACACGTGACAACATTCAAGTCATTAGTTCCCTCTATTTGTAACAAGTATACATGTAACAAGTTCCCACATTCAACTGCAAATAAAGTTAGTAAACACAAAATAAACAACTTGGTTCTTGAATCAACTAATAAGATTGTAATATGGGTCATTCGAAAGAGAGTGCATCGGTTTCTCAAACTTTAACGGTCCGATGATTTTCTTTACGATAAGTTAATGGTAATCGATATAGTCATGCATCGGACATAGTAACCCAAAGAGACTAGGAATTTTTCTTAACCAGTCAAACATAATTTCTTAGGATATAGGTTTTATGTGAATAGATAGAACAAACGATAAGTCAAGTAGCACCCATGCTATGCAAGTTTTTATTACAAAGATGAATTTGATTCCATACTAAAAGTTCGAATGCTAGGATCTTCACGAGCATTAGTTCACTGTCGCACGTGCCAATATGGCCAAGAGTAAAATTGCAAATCCCAAAGCCCATTCGAGACGTTTCATCCTTTTCTCCATTTCTTCCCTCACTTTCTTCTCTTTAGCAGCATGTGTCTACGGTAGCCCAACTTCATCATACGTCTGATGGATGTGCTGGTGAAGGTACTCAAACAATCGGGTGTGATGCAGTAATCCAGCATCTAGCTCTCGATTACGACGAAGCCCATCTGGTATGACTCCAGCAGTGTGGTTAGTGGGGACCCCTATCACTGTTCACGATGAACCTTCCTCGTTTGCCGCTCTCCTTATCAACTCCTCTTCTGACACATATTCTCCGTTCCCAAACTGGTAGTTGACACCACTACTCGCTTGATGATTATGTGGAAGGTATGGGTCACCATCAAAATGATAAGCTTGTTTTTCGCTCGTGCGTGGTTGGTAAGGTCTGATAGTCGATGAAGTCGACCGAGCGGCTGTAGAGGTGGACATTCGAATCTGGGAGGTGCTTATCGAATTGACATTTCTTTGCTTAATGTGACTTTCCTCCCAGTTGATTTCTGATTATGGGACATGCGCGACTTCGACAAATGAGACATGTTGATCTGCATGAGGGGAGAAGTTATCGTTAAGCTCACTCGGTAGATCGGATAGTTTAGGGATGGTTGATGTATTATTATTTAAAGGAAGCATCGACGTTCTAATCAGAAATAACCCTAAACGAGTGTCGTATTACTTTGTTCATCCTAACATGGTTCCGTTGCGTCCATTCTAGTGCCTTGTCTTCACGTGGAATATAAAATAGCTGACTCTCTCCGTGTCATACATGTTGTTCAGCGTCCAAATACTCTCTACACACTCGTGTTACCTTTTTACAATGTTAGACATTCATGCATTCATAAGTACTCGCAAACTCAAGAATTCAAGTATCAATGTCCAAGTTAAACAATATCATCAAAGTCAATCATGCAGTACAAGGTAATATCACAATTAAACATTTCATTAATTACAACAAACGGGCAAGTCGAATCCGACCTCTACATCCAACCCACCATTCATGTATGTATACAGGGTCTACCAGGGGCTAACCCTCCACATGTCCAGTAAATTAGATGCATCGATCAAATTTCGACAGCTAAAGCATGGTCTGAATCTAACACCTACATCTGATGCACTAGTGATGTATGTATATAGGGTGTACCAGCGGCTAACCCTCTACACCTTTAGTACATCTAATGCAAGGTCGGATCACGGTACTGGTATGCTCTCTAGGTACTTGTTAGGTGTATACAAGGCGTACCAGCGGCTAACCCTCCACCCAACCAACACCCATTAAGCAGCCCAGGGTTGCTACCATACTTTAACCATCGGGGCGCGATCATTGTTGCTAACAACTCCATAGGCACATATAACACAGGCAAAAAGTTGATCAGGCTTTTCTAGTGATGATATATCGCCATACTTTGTCGTTGATAACGCTTCATTTCGCCAAGAACATAAGAATAATAATAACCAATAATCTCCAACATCTCCTCCTCATGTTCAAGTCACCATTTCGACCGGCAAGCACACCTATGAGCTCCCACATATAACATATATTTCCATGTCCTAAGTGGCTAAGTAGCATGGTACTAAATGCACAAGATCATACATATCAATCTATAAGAATCAACAAAACATACTTCACATAAGGTAATCACATAAGGTTTAATTGAACAAGATGCACACATAATTCCTATTATGCATGCTACATGAGGTTCTTAGGTTATAGTCTAGGCAAAACCACCTAATTCTCTATAACCACGGCTCTGAATCTGTCACGCCCCTACTAAGGCGGAAAACTCAGGATGCGATGCATAGTACACGCGTCATGGATGCTACGTAGAGTAACTACATGAATACTTAAATAACACACATTTCATAGAATTAAAACATAAATATCCAACATAGAGTCAAGATTTAAATAAAACATAGATAAAACTCCCACGCAGGAGATTAACACTTAGGCATAATGCCATAGTCTAAACATAAAGCAAACATAACA
Source organism: Erigeron canadensis (assembly GCF_010389155.1). Taxonomy (NCBI): domain Eukaryota; kingdom Viridiplantae; phylum Streptophyta; class Magnoliopsida; order Asterales; family Asteraceae; genus Erigeron; species Erigeron canadensis. Next base: position 12,482,182 of record NC_057766.1, read on the forward strand.
TAAACATAAGATATGCAGCTCTAAAACCCTAGTCTGGTCTGCTACAGGTCACCATGCTATGCTCCTTAGCCACCTCTAATGCGATTCACATGTTCACCTGAAAGGATACTCAAAAGCGTCAGCACAAAGGTTGGTGAGTTCGTAGGTTTTGTAAACAAGTATCAAGTTATGGTGCCAGGTCGAAATATCATCAGGATCCATACAGCAATATGGCTATCAACTTACTTATGATAGCAAGAATCAAGTATCTTTATGCCACCAGCGCTTACGGTATACTAGGCCTAAGGTGCAAGTATCAAGTATCTGATGCCTCTAACTCCACCATAAGTATCAAGTATCAAGTATCTGGTGCCTCCAACTCCACCATAAGTATCAAGTATCTGGTACCTCCAACTCCACCATAAATATCAAGAATCAAGTATCTAGTATCTCCAACTCCACCACAAGTATCAAAAATCAAGTATCATAGTGCACATCATACAGTACAGTTAAATAGCCATAAATGATGATAGACACAAAGGCACGAGTCTCCAAATTAGGTAGTCAAATATGTATCTAAAATAAGTTACCAAACATGTATCCAATATAAGCAATCATATGGGTATCCAAAATAAGTTACTCCAAAATCATTATAACATAGTTTCCAATAAATACGGTTTATTAGAAAAACAGTTTGTATCCTTTCAGCCCCATGAAAAAAGTGTAAAAAGGGGGGCTACGAAACTCACCTGAGCGGAAGCTAAAAGATTAAGCTACGCAAGATATCAAAAAGCAAGTAACCGACATGCAACAATCTGTTTCAAGTTTTTATAATTAAGTATGTGTTCATTATAGGTAAACGTGCTCATAACGTGTCACCAAGTGTCGACTAAGTTGTCCAAAACAGTGCTAGTTTGACTTTG